>NC_058091.1:234239500-234544666 GCF_020171115.1 Neogale vison | reverse complement strand
CATATTAAGCATCTCGTCCAACCTAACTATGAAAATAGACATTAATTATAACAACAACAACAAAGAAAAACTAGAAAAAACAAAAACATGTGGCAACTAAACAGCAGGCTACTAAATAAATAACCAATGGGTCAATGAGGAATCCGAGAGGAAATTTAAAAATACATGGAGACAGGGGAGGAGTCAAGATGGTGGAGAAGTAGCAGGCTGAAACTCTTCAGCTAGCAGGAGATCAGCTAGATAGCTAGATCAGCTAGATTGCAAACCCCTGCAAATCCATCAGCAGACCAAAGAGAAGAAGAACAGCAATTCTGGAAACAGAAAAAACAACCACTTTCTGAAAGGTAGGACTGGCGGAAAAGTGAATCCAAAGCATCGGGAAGATAGACACTGGGGGGAGGGGCCGGCTCCCGGCAAGCGGCGGAGCAATGGAGCACAAAATCAGGACTTTAAACAGTGTGTTCTGCTGAGGGACATTGCTCCAGAGGCTAAACCGGGGCAAAGCCTACGCGGAGTCAGCGTGGCCTCAGGTCCTGCAGGGTCACAGAAGGATCGGGGGTGTCTGAGTGTTGCAGAGCTTGCGGGTATTGGAACGGGAAAGCCGGCTACAGAGACAGAGCCAACAGTAAGCTCGCAGCTCAGGGTTACCTTGAACTGGCCGCAGGCTCGGTGAGCTCGGAGCGCAGCTGGAGGTCAGGCAGACGGGAGTTACTGGGCGCTGTTCTTTGAGGGCGCACTGAGGAGTGGGGCCCCGGGCTCTGGCTCCTCCAGGCCGGAGACCAGGAGGCCGCCATTTGTATTCCCGTCCTCCAGAATTCTACGGAAAGCGCTCAGGGAACAAAAGCTCCTGAAAGCAAACCCAAGTGGATTACTCAGCCCGGCCCCTGGTAAGAGCGATGCAATTCCGCCTGGGGCAAAGACACTTGAGAATCACTACAACAGGCCCCTCCCCCAGAAGATCAACAAGAAATCCAGCCAAGACCAAGTATACCTACCAAGGAGTGCAGTTTGGATACCAAGGAGAGCAGCAGAATTCCAGAGGAGGAGAAAGCAAAGCACGGAACTCATGGTGTTCTCCCTGTGATTTTTTTAGTATTGCAGTTAATTTATTTTTTTTTCTTTTTCATTTTTTTTCTCTTCTTCTGCTAATTTTTTTAACTTTTACCCTTTTCTTTTTTAACGTTTTTTAACTAGTTTATCTAATATATATAGTTTTTTCTTTTTTATATTTTTCTTTATTCGTTTTCTTTTTTTAAAAAATTTTTTTTTAATTTTTTTTCTTTCTTTCTTTTTGAAACTCTTTTTATCCCCTTTCTCCCCCTCATGATTTGGGATCTAACTTGGTTAAAGCATATATTCATGGGGTTGTTGCCACCCTTTTAGTATTTTACTTGCTCCTTCATATACTCTTAGCTGGACAAAATGACAAGGCGGAAAAATTCACAACAAAAAAAAGAACAAGAGGCAGTACCCAAGGCTAGGGACCTAATCAATACAGACTTTGGTAATATGTCAGATCAAGAGTTCAGAATGACAATTCTCAAGGTTCTAGCCGGGCTCGAAAAAGGCATGGAAGATATTAGAGAAACCCACTCGGGAGATATAAAAGCCCTATCTGGAGAAATAAAAGAACTAAAATCTAACCAAGTTGAAATCAAAAAAGCTATTAATGAGGTTCAATCAAAAATGGAGGCTCTCACTGTTAGGATAAAAGAGGCAGAAGAAAGAATTAGCGTTATAGAAGACCAAATGACAGAGAATAAAGAAGCTGAGCAAAAGAGGGACAAACAGCTACTGGACCACGAGGGGAGAATTCGAGAGATAAGTGACACCATAAGACGAAACAACATTAGAATAATTGGGATTGCAGAAGAAGAAGAAAGAGAGAGGGGAGCAGAAGGTATACTGGAGAGAATTATTGGGGAGAATTTCCCCAATATGGCAAAGGGAACGAGCATCAAAATTCAGGAGGTTCAGAGAACGCCCTTCAAAATCAATAAGAATAGGCCCACACCCCATCACCTAATAGTAAAATTTACAAGTCTTAGTGACAAAGAGAAAATCCTGAAAGCAGTCTGGGAAAAGAAGTCTGTAACATACAATGGTAAAAATATTAGATTGGCAGCTGACTTATCCACAGAGACCTGGCAGACCAGAAAGAGCTGGCATGATATTTTCAGAGCACTAAACGAGAAAAACGTGCAGCCAAGAATACTATATCCAGCTAGGTTATCATTGAAAATAGAAGGAGAGATTAAAAGCTTCCAGGACAAATAAAAACTGAAAGAATTTGCAAACACCAAACCAGCTCTATAGGAAATATTGAAAGGGGTACTCTAAGCAAAGAGAGAGCCTACAAGTGGTAGATCAGTAAGGAACAGAGAAATATACAGTAGCAGTCACCTTACAGGCAATACAGTGGCACTAAATTCATATCTCTCAATAGTTACCCTGAATGTTAATGGGCTAAATGCCCCAATCAAAAGACACAGGGTATCAGAATGGATAAAAAAACAAAACCCATCTATATATTGCCTCCAAGAAACTCATTTTAAGCCCGAAGACACCCCCAGAATTAAAGTGAGGGGGTGGAAAAGAATTTACCATGCTAATGGACATCAGAAGAAAGCAGGAATGGCAATCCTTATATCAGATCAATTAGATTTTAAGCCAAAGACTATAATAAGAGATGAGGAAGGACACTATATCATACTCAAAGGGTCTGTCCAACAAGAAGATCTAACAATTTTAAATATCTATGCCCCCAATGTAGGAGCAGCCAACTATATAAACCAATTAATAACAAAATCAAAGAAACACATCAACAATAATACAATAATAGTAGGGGACTTTAACACTCCCCTCACTGAAATGGACAGATCATCCAAGCAAAAAATCAGCAAAGAAATAAAGGCCTTAAACGACACTTTGGACCAGATGGACATCACAGATATATTTAGAACATTTCATCCCAAAGCAACAGAATACACATTCTTCTCTAGTGCACATGGAACATTCTACAGAATAGATCACATCCTCGGTCCTAAATCAGGACTCAACCAGTATCAAAAGATTGGGATCATTCCCTCCATATTTTCAGACCACAGTGCTCTGAAGCTAAAACTCAACCACAAGAGGAAGTTTGGAAAGAACCCAAATACATGGAGACTAAACAGCATCCTTCTAAAGAATGAATGGGTCAACTGGGAAATTAAAGAAGAATTGAAAAAAATCATGGAAACAAATGATAATGAAAATACAACAGTTCAAAATCTGTGGGACACAACAAAAGCACTCCTGAGAGGAAAATATATAGCCATACAAGCCTTTCTCAAGAAACAAGAAAGGTCTCAGGTACACAACCTAACCTTACAGCTAAAGGAGCTGGAGAAAGAACAAGAAAGAAACCCTAAGCCCAGCAGGAGAAGAGAAATCATAAAGATCAGAGCAGAAATCAATGAAATAGAAACCAAAAAAACAATAGAGCAAATCAATGAAACTAGGAGCTGGTTCTTTGAAAGAATTAATAAAATTGATAAACTCCTGGCCAGACTTATCAAAAAGAAAAGAGAGAGGACCCAAATAAATAAAATCATGAATGAAAGAGGAGAGATCACAACTAACACCAAAGAAATACAAACCATTATAAGAACATACTATGAGCAACTCTACGCTAACAAATCTGACAATCTGGAAGAAATGGATGCATTCCTAGAAACATATAAACTACCACAACTGAACCAGGAAAAAATAGAAAGCCTGAACAGACCCATAACCAGTAAGGAGATTGAAACAGTCATTAAAAATCTCCAAACAAACAAAAGCCCAGGGCCAGATGGCTTCCCGGGGGAATTCTAACAAACATTTAAAGAAGAACTAATTCCTATTCTCCTGAAACTGTTCCAAAAAATAGAAATGGAAGGAAAACTCCCAAACTCATTTTATGAGGCCAGCATCACCTTGATCCCAAAACCAGACAAGGATCCCATCAAAAAAGAGAGCTATAGACCAATATCCTTGATGAACACAGATGCGAAAATTCTCACCAAAATACTAGCCAATAGGATTCAACAGTACATTAAAAGGATTATTCACCAACCAAGTGGGATTTATTCCAGGGCTGCAAGGTTGGTTCAACATATTCAAATCAGTCAATGTGATACAACACATCAATAAAAGAAAGAACAAGAACCATATGATACTCTCAATAGATGCTGAAAAAGCATTTGACAAAGTACAGCATCCCTTCCTGATCAAAACTCTTCAAAGTGTAGGGATAGAGGGCACATACCTCAATATCATCAAAGCCATCTACGAAAAACCCACCGCAAATATCATTCTCAATGGAGAAAAACTGAAAGCTCTTCCGCTAAAGTCAGGAACATGGCAGGGATGTCCATTATCACCACTGCTATTCAACATAGTACTAGAAGTCCTAGCCTCAGCAATCAGACAACAAAAGGAAATTAAAGGCATCCAAATTGGCAAAGAAGAAATCAAATTATCACTCTTCGCAGATGATATGATACTATATGTGGAAAACCCAAAAGACTCCACTCCAAAACTGCTAGAACTTGTACAGGAATTCAGTAAAGTGTCAGGATATAAAATCAATGCACAGAAACCAGTTGCATTTCTCTACACCAACAACAAGACAGAAGAAAGAGAAATTAAGGAGTCAATCCCATTTACAATTGCACCCCAAACCATAAGATACCTAGGAATAAACCTAAACTAAGAGACTAAGAATCTATGCTCAGAAAACTATAAAGTACTCATGAAAGAAATTGAGGAAGACACAAAGATATGGAAAAATGTTCCATGCTCCTGGATTGGAAGAATAAATATTGTGAAAATGTCTATGCTACCTAAAGCAATCTACACATTTAATGCAATTCCTATCAAAGTACCATCCATCTTTTTCAAAGAAATGGAACAAATAATTCTAAAATTTATATTGAACCAGAAAAGACCTCGAATAGCCAAAGGGATATTGAAAAAGAAATCCAATGTTGGTGGCATCACAATTCCGGACTTCAAGCTCTATTACAAAGCTGTCATCATCAAGAAAGCATGGTACTGGCACAAAAACAGACACATAGATCAATGGAACAGAATAGAGAGCCCAGAAATAGACCCTCAACTCTATGGTCAACTAATCTTCAACAAAGCAGGAAAGAATGTCCAATAGAAAAAAGACAGCCTCTTCAATAAATGGTGTTGGGAAAATTGGACAGTCACGTGAAGAAAAATGAAATTGGACCATTTCCTTACACCACACACAAAAATAGACTCAAAATGGATGAAGGACCTCAATGTGAGAAAGGAATCCATCAAAATCCTTGAGGAGAACACAGGCAGCAACCTCTACAACCTCAGCTGCAGCAACATCTTCCTAGGAACATAGCCAAAGGCAAGGGAAACAAGGGCAAAAATGAACTATTGGGATTTCATCAAGATCAAAATCTTTTGCACAGCAAAGGAAACAGTTAACAAAATCAAAAGACAACTGACAGAATGGGAGAAGATATTTGCGACATATCAGATAAAGGACTAGTGTCCAAAATCTATAAAGAACTTAGCAAACTCAATACCCAAAGAACAAATAATCCAATCAAGAAATGGGTTTGAAGTGGCGGGGGGGTGGGAGGTTGGGGTACCAGGTGGTGGGTATTATAGAGGGCACGGCTTGCATGGAGCACTGGGTGTGGTGAAAAAATAATGAATACTGTTTTTCTGAAAATAAATAAATAAATAATAATTAAAAAAAAAAAAAAAGAAATGGGCAGAGGACATGAACAGACATTTCTGCAAAGAAGACATCCAGATGGCCAGCAGACACATGAAAAAGTGCTCCATATCACTCGGCATCAGGGAAATACAAATCAAAACCACAATGAGATATCACCTCACACCAGTCAGAATGGCTAAAATCAACAAGTCAGGAAATGTCAGATGCTGGCGAGGATGTGGAGAAAGGGGAACCCTCCTACACTGTTGGTGGGAATGCAAGCTGGTGCAACCACTCTGGAAAAGAGCATGGAGGCTCCTCAAAATGTTGAAAATAGAACTGCCCTATGACCCAGCAATTGCACTACTGGGTATTTACCCTAAAGATACAAACGTAGTGATCCAAAGGGGCACGTGCACCCGAATGTTTATAGCAGCAATGTCCACAATAGCCAAACTATGGAGAGAACCTAGATGTCCATCAACAGATGAATGGATCAAGAAGATGTGGTATATATACACAATGGAATACTACGCAGCCATCAAAAGAAATGAAATCTTGCCATTTGCGACAACATGGATGGAACTAGAGCATATCATGCTTAGCGAAATAAGTCAAGGGGAGAAAGCCAACTACCATATGATCTCCCTGATATGAGGAAGTGGTGGGTAGCTTAAGTGGGTAGGAGAAGAATAAATGAAACAAGATGGGACTGGGAGGGAGACAAACCATAAGTGACTCTTAATCTCACAAAACAAACTGAGGGTTGCTGGGGGGAGGGGGGGTTGGAGAAGGGGGGTGGTGTTATGGACATTGGGGAGGGTATGTGCTTTGGTGAGTGCTGTGAAATGTGTAAACCTGGCGATTCACAGACCTGTACCCCTGGGGATAAAAATAAATGTTTATAAAAAATTAAAAATTAAAAAAAAATACATGGAGACAGATAAAAATGGAAACAAACCAAATAAAAATCTTTGAGATGAAGCAAAAGGAGTTCTAAGAGAGGAGTTCGTAGCAGTACAGGCCTACCTCAAGAAAAATAAGCATGTCAAGTAAACAATTTAACCCTACACTTCATGGAACTAGAAACAAACAAAGCCCAAAGTTAGTAAAAGGAAGAAAATAATAAAGATCAGAGAAGAAATAAATGACATGGAGACCAAAAACAAAAACTAAAAAACAATAGAAAAGATCTGTGAAACTAGACCTGGTTCTTTGAAAAATGGATAAACCTTTAGCAAGACGCAAGAAAAACAGAGCTCTCCAATAAAATAAAAAATGAATAAGAAGTTATAACCAACACCACATAAATACAAAGGATTTTAAACGACTACTATGAAAAGATTTATATCAACAAATTTTTTTTAATTTTATTTATTTATTTGACACAGAGAGAGATCACAAGCAGGCAGAGAGGCAGGCAGAGAGAGAGAGAGGAGGAAGCAGGCTCCCCGCTGAGCCGAGAGCCTGATGCGGGACTCGATCCCAGGACCCTGAGACCATGACCTGAGCCGAAGGCAGAGGCTCAACCCACTGAGCCACCAGGTGCCCCGATTTATATCAACAAATTTGACAACCTAACAGAAATGTTCAAATTCCTTGAAATATGTGTTCTCCCAAGACTAAATCAGGAAGAAATAAAAGATATTAGATCTATTATTAGTAACAAAATCGAACTGGTAATCAAAAACCTCCTAACAAACAGATGTCCAGGACCAGAAGGCCTCAGAAATAAATTTTACCAAACATTTCAAGAAGAATTAATGCCTATCCTTCTCACACTGCTCCAAAAAAAAAGAAGAGAAAGGAATTTGTTCTATGAGGCCAGCATTACCCTGACACCAAAACCAGAAAAAGACACTAGAAAGGAAGGACATTGTACTGGAAATCCCAGCTGCAGCAATTCAAGGAAAAGAAATAAAAGGTATCCAAATTGGTAAGAAATTAGTATAATTGTCACTATGTGCAAATGGCATGATACTATACATAGAAAACCCTAAGACTCCACCAAAAAAAAAATGATAAATTATGAATTCAGTAAAATTGCATGATACAAAATATGCAGAAATATATTGCATTTCTATACAATAATAATGAAGTAGCAGAAAGAGAAATTAAGAATCCCATCTACAATTGCAGCAGAAAGAATAAAATTCATATAAATAAATTTAACCAAAGAGATGAAAGACCTATGCTCTGAAAACTATGAAATATGGATAAAAAAATTGGAAATGACACAAACAAATGCAAAGATTTACTCTGCTTACAGAATGGAAAATTATTACAGTTAAAATTTCCATGCTACCCAAAGCTATCTACAAATTCAATGCAATCCCTATCAAAATGCCAATAGTATATTTTATAGAACAAGAACAAATAATCCCAAAATCTCAAATGAAACAGAAAGACACCGAACAGTCAAAGTAATTTTGAGAAAAAGGAACAAAGCTAGAGATATCACAACTCTAGATTACAAACCATATGACAAAGCTATTATAAACCAAACAGTATGGTACTGACACAAAAACAGACACACGGATCAATGAAACAGAATCCAGAGCCAGGAAATAAACCCATACTTATAAGGTCAATTAATCTGTGACAAAGGGCCAAAGGGGGGAAAACAGTCTCTTCAACAAATGGTAATAGGAAAACTGGACAGCTACATACAAAAAAAAATTATGGACCACTTTTTTCTACCATAGAAAAAAATAAACTAAAAATGTATTAAAAACTTAAAGGTGAGACCTGAATCCATAAAATTCCTAGAAGAAAATATTAGGCAGTGATCTCTTAGACGTTGGTCTTGGCAACATTTTTATGGATATGTCTCTTCAGGCAAGGGGGAAAAAGGTAAAAATAAACTATTGGGACTACACCAAAATAAAAGCCTTCTGCACAGTGAAGGAAACCAAACACAAAACGAAAAAGCCACCCAGTTAATGGCAGAAGATATTTGCAAATGATATATACCATAAGGGGTTAATATCCCAACTATATAAAGAACTTATACAACTCAACACCAATCCCCCCCCACAAATAATCCAATTAAAAATTGAGCAAAGGACTTGAATAGAACAGACATTTCTGCAAACATACATATTTCCAAGAGACACATGAAAAGATGCTCAATATTACTAATTTTCAAGGAAATGCAATTCATAATACCAATGAGTTATCATCTGACACCAGTCAGAATGGCTGATATCAAAAAGACAAGAAATAATAAATGTTAGCGAGGATGTGGAAAAAAGGGAATTCTCATGCACTGTTGGTGGGACTATTAATTGGTACAGCCTCTATGGAATATAGTATGAAGTGTTCTCAAAAAATTTTAAGAGAGAGGGGCACCTGGGTGGCTCAGTGGGTTAAAGCCTCTGCCTTTGGCTCAGGTCACGATCCCAGAGTCCTGGGATTGGGCCCCACATCCCCAGGCTCCCTGCTGAGCAGGGAGCCTGCTTCCCCCGTCTCTCCCTCTGCCTGCCTCTCTGCTTACTTGTGATCTTTGTCTGTCAAATAAATAAATAAAATCTTATAAAAAAAAAAAAAAACCTTTAAGAGAGAAATACCATATGACCCAGTAATCCCACTCCTGGTATTCACCCAGAGATAACAAAAACACTAATTTAAAAAAATATATATGTGCAGTTCTATGTTTATTGCAGCATTATTTATAACCATGATTTAGAAGCAAACTAAATGTCTATCAAGAGACGAAAAGAAAATGTAATGTGTGTGTGTGTATAGATACATACATACCCATATTATGTATATGTATATGTCTATATATTTATATTTATACATGCACAATGAAATATTACTCATAAAAAAAGAATGAAATTTTTCCATTTGTAACAACATGGGTAGAGCTAGAGGGTATTATGCTGAGTGAAATAGAAAAAGACATTCCAAATAATTTTACTTACAGGAGTCACCTAAAAAACAAATAAACAAACAGAAAACAGAAATAGACTCACAGATACAGAGTACAAACTAGTAGTTGCCAAAGGGAAAGGAAGGGGAGTGTGTGCTTTGGCGGGGGTGGGGGGGATTGGGGGGGATTGGGGGGGATGAGTGAAACAGGTGAGGGGTTTAAGAGGTACAATATATAAGTCATGGAGATGAAAATTACAGCATAGGGAATAGAATCTATAATATTTTAATAACTTTGTATGATGATACACTTAATATGGTGAGCATTCATAATGTACAGAATTTTCACATCACTACACTGTACACATGAAACTAATTTAGTACGTCAACTATACTCAGTAAAAAAAATTTCAAAAACTGATTAATATCAATTCTTAAGTGATCATTAACTTTGTATCATCCTTAATTATTTTGATCTCCTGTATATCTCTAACGTTGTTGGTGTCAGCTTTTATAAATTAGTATTGTTTCAAATATACTACCATTTTTTCCTTCCAGAGAACAGATTTAATGCATTGCTTTTTGGGACAAATAAGCCAAATTTCTAAATCTCAAATAGCAAGAGATGAGGTACATTGGTGGAGAACAACTGTCTGATCATAATAATGGATTCACCTAATCCTGGGGCCAGTGAAAAGGACATAAGCTGCTTCAGGAATTTAAAGAGGTATATTTACATGTACATTCAAAGATTTCAGCAAAAATGCTTCTCATCCTAATCCTTTGCATTCTGTGTAGGAGCAGGGATTTTATATGTGGAAGAAATAATGAAGAAGCTTAAAAAAAAAAGACATTTCTGTGGATACATATCCCCAAGAATAACCACCATGCTACTACAAAGTAGCCAACTCATGAGTCCAGACTGGAAGAAGACAGCTGAATTTAATTTTATATGGCATTTCCCATGGTATTATATTTGCTTCTGCCAAATGGATATGGACATTTTTAGCTCAGATTTTCAGTGGTTTGTTTTTTCATCTTATCCACACTCTAATGCACAATTTCATCTGCTCACACCTGCATAACCAGCATGTTGGCTGTGGAGAAAACTGCCACAGCTCCTACTACCACAAGGGACTCTAGTACTAAATGCTTAATGGGCCAGTTGCTTCCAAAGAAAGCAAAAGATTCATCAGGATTTAGACTACCTTTATGGTTGCCTAGGACAAACGAAAACACCTTTGTTCTGTTTATGCCAACATTTCTTCTCCAATTCTTTTATTAGAAGCTTTACCCCTTATTAGATGGACTCCTTAATTGGTAACTTTCACTGGTACTGTTGTGCCTCATGATTTGAAGAATTTCTCAAGAATGATATATGGGAAGAAAATATCCAAGATTCAGCAATCTTTTGTAGATCTTGAAGAGAGACTTAAAATACTCTTAAAAGCCATTTTCAGTTCCTAATTTAAGTTCACTTTAAAACTAGTCCTTTTGTTTTCATCTTCAGCTATGAATACAAAAGAAACAGCACCTCTGGTTCCTTAGAGGTTCATGAGAAGAGCCCTTATCTGCTTCTGCGGATTTAACATCTTCAACAGCCACACGGCAAAAATTTCAGTGAAAACAAAAGTGTACCCACTAAACCAGAACCAAGTTCTGGATAATGGAGACATATATGTATTCATTCATGAATACAAACAGGTCTCAACCTCAATGTATAATGGTGAATATAAAAGTACTTTTTTCATGAATCTAATGGTATTATAATGAAGTCTGACAAATTGAGAAATCACACAAATATATACAAAGTTGCAGCTGTGATAAGTGCTTCCCAGGAAAGCTACAGGGTGCATTGAGAATACGTAACAGTGAGATCTAAGCTAGACTGTGGGTGGATAAGGGTCTGCATCCAAGTGTAAGTGCCATCTGAGAAGTAAAAATGTGCAAGAGTTGAACAAGGATGATTAAGATTGTTGGAGAGTCTAGTTTACTATGGCAAGAGGTATGATATTCTGAGAGACGGCAAGAAGACTGGAATCTGAATAAAAAAATAAAGATGAAGGGGAGAACAGTGACAAAGGATGAATTTGGAAGGGTAGACAGAGCCTGTCTCCTACGGTAATAGCCGGAACTTTTATTGAGTTGTGTTTCTATGCCAGCTATCATTCTGAACACTTTACTTGTATTTACGCATTTAATACAACAACCTTATAAAGCAGGTGTGTTAACATCCCCATTTAGCTGATGATGGAGCAGAGTCCAGAGAGGTTAGAGGTCAGCTAGCAAGTGGTTGAGCCAAGGCTTAAAGCCAGGCAGGCTGTCTCCAGAGTCAACACTCTTCATCACTATTCTACACTGCCTCTCCACAATAGAAAAAGATTAAAGAGTGCTAAGTGTGTGCCCTGCTCTAAATCGTCCTACCCTTCTGTACTGGTTTCTCCATGATGGACTAAATCCACCTAAAAACACAACTTATGGCAGATTGAACGAGTTGATACACATAAAGCACATAATACAGTGTCTGGCACATAACGAGTCCTATAAAGTACCAAATAACAATGTTAACTTGTTGGTATTGTTATTCTCTTGGAAAGAGAATACTATAAGCTGTGTGTGTGTGTGTGGCATGGTTATGTGTAAGTTTTTAGAAGACCACTAGATACAATGGGAAGAGTGGGTTGGGGGGAAGGCATTTTTGGAACAAGAAGACCACAATTGAAACTACTCAGCTGTCCAGGAGTGAAACAATGGTAGGGCAGCTAAGATGGAAACCTGAAGATGGAGACAAATGGTTGGACTGAAGAAATACTGAATCACTAGGATTTGTTGAGGATTGGTTATTAAAGATGGAGATCAAGGAGTTGAGTATGGTTATCCAGGCTAGGCAAGGAGTTTCCATCCACTGGGGTTGAGATTATTAGTACAGAATTGAGAGAAAAGATGTTAACTTAGCTCTTTAATCTGATGGGTTCAAGGACTTCTGATACATCCAAGTAGAGATATGTTTAGTTGTTCTTATTTCTGTGCTGCTTTATTACAAAACTAACGCAAGCTATCTACAAGCTACAAATTTATCAGTCCTCTGTACCAAAAACTTTAATAGATGTTTTACATCACTTATTTCCATAACAATGCAAAACTATTAACCATTCCTTACCTTTACAGGTTTTGTCTCTTTGATTTTGCTTTCCAAAGAAACACCTGCAAATGTGACCTTTACAGTCACATTTTCACTTCCCTGGAAACTCTATAGCCAGCTTTACTTCTTAAAACTGTAAGAATATTTGGTTACAAATCAAAGGGAAGGAGTCAAATAAGGTTCTTGAATATAACAATGAAGACTTGGAGCTCACAGTATGCTACACAGACTTTAAACAGGCCGTTTCAATAGTGATGCTATCCTGAAGGAGGAGTTGAATATGTTGTGGGAATATGTAGTGGGGGGGGTGGGGCTAGACTCATTATGGAGATAGGGACATCAGGGAAAACCTCTGGAGAAAGTGATACTTGATCTGGGACTTAAAAGACAAAGTAGCTCTTTGCCATGTAAAAGGGTTGGGGTAGGGGGAGAGAAAATGGTAACCAGGTCAGAAATACCAGGTTTGTCTGCACATTCGGATTCCATAGAGTTCTGATTCCAGGCATGTTTAGGAACTGAACGAAGGTCAGGTTGACAGAAGCAGAAAATAATAAATAAATAAATAAATAAATAAATAAATAAATAAATAGATGCAGCCACAAATGAGGCTAAAGAGATAGGTAGGGCTGGATCGTCTCAGAACTCTCAGCCACTTGAGAGACCTCTAATATTTTCCTAATGATGGGGGCATGAAGCAAATAATTTTAAACATTTTAGGGATTTCCTCTGCCTATGGTAGATCATAGCTCTTTCATGGCTTCCAGCTCTTCTGAAATATGCTAATTATACCTAATAGCCTTAATGGAATAGAAAAAGGTACAGAACTGCATATTCCTTATGCGTATCTATTTATCTACCTACCTACTCACATACCTACCTATTATCTGCCTGTTGCCATCTCTTTTGTTTTAGGTTTTGTCTCTTTGATTTTGCTTTCCAAAGAAACACCTGCAATCTCTGTGGATTTTGGTCTTCATCTCACTGCCAATCACACTCTTCCTCTGCTCCACTTCAAATGTTTTTTTTTTTTTCCTGTAGTATATCATCAATTGTAACAAAATTGGTGCTCACTGGAAATGTTCATTTTCATTCAAAAGAGGAACATGCACACCTGTTCGTTAGGAAAATGTTATCTTTAAATTAGCAAATCTGAGTCTACACCGGCAAATATGGCTTTAGAGTTTTGGGAAAATAATGCATTTCACTCAAATACCTGATAGAAGTCTAAATTTGGCTAACACACAAATATGCATGCAGTATATTCCTTGCTGTTATACGTCGACCATGCCTAGAATCTCCATAGAGAGTTTTGTCAAAATGTAATCAGCCCAAAGCACAGCATCCTGCCTATGACAGGAATTGAGCATGTGTCAGCATGAGCCATGAGACAATATACAATCACAGTTCAGAAATGAGCATTTATGTTATTGAATGCTGCAAATGCACAGGCCTCAGATTTCTTTTCTCAATCATGAAAAATCCTACGGAAGTATGCATGTTCAAATAACAGTGATAGAAATATGTCTACGTTTTGGTTATTTACATTCTCGCTTAGAAAAAATATGAGCCCTATGAACTGAGAGCCTCTCCTTACATTTTCTCAAGTGGTAACACACTTTTGAATGCCTACATTCCCCATTTTCCCACTATGACAAAAAGGAAGACCAACTGCTGACTTTTACTTATGTAAGCCAAGAGAATGTGTCTTCTCCATGTTTACTTTGCCACCAACCCCACAAACCCAAGAAGAACAGTGGATAAAACAAATGAAAATAGGGAACTCCTCTTTAAGACATTTTTGAGTATCAATGTCAACATAGAAAGTCTAAGTTCTAGGACCTTTGATGACTCTAATTAACTTGGGAGAATGTTCCAAAGTTACTCTCTTTAGCTTCAAGACTTCTTTCAAGGACTCCACTTTGGAGGAAAGAACATATCCCTGAGTCTTCTTAGAAGCTTGCAGTGTTCTTTTTGTGACAGTCCCTCATGAACCCAAAGTAAAGGTGAAGGAATTTGATCTGTAGTTAACAGACCTTTTAATGTTTACTAAAATGGACTTTGTTGGTATTTTTAGAGAATCCTTTTTAAGGTTTTTTTGTTTCAGGTTTTTGTTTGTTTGTTTGTTTGTTTTTTAAGATATGACTGAGTCAAATATGGCGGCTCAGAGCAGTACTCCACTTCAATGGAGCTCTGGAGACTTCATGTTTTATCTAAAAACAGATGCAGTGTTGATCATGGAGGAGGGTGAGCACATGTAGCAGTTTCCAGATGCATAATAAAGAGGAAAGACAGGATCCACCCCATCCTGATGGGATGCTGACAGGATATTACTGCGAAAGTATGTTCAGCTCTTGTGGACCCTAGACTTATGGTCACACATATGAGTTCCAGTCTAAGGAGCAAGCTTAGCATTCTATTGCCAGCCATGATTGAAACAAGCTCTGCTGCAGTCCAGCCTGGGAGTTGGTCTTCTACCTGGGAAGTCAAGATTAAGTCTTGCAACTTATTTTTCAACCTTCCTCTGAGACAATGGTTCTTTTTCAGAAATATAAGCCAGCCTGGGGAAGGCCAGTGTGTAATCGAACCTAAAAAGCTCCATCTTACTCCAGATTCAGTATTTTGAACCTAGATAGCTGCCAGAGTGACAAGCCCAGTGCAGGATCATCATACCTCATTATCTGGCTGGTAAAACTATATTCTGATTAAAACACATTGTATAATGAACCATCAAGAACCATAGATAAACCTGAAATCAAACCAACTTTATACAATGCTTAACATATAATAGAGATTCAGTAAAAATTACTTATTAATTAAACTTCCAAGACCTTTTGGGAATTCATTCCAAAACCATATTTCCTAAACCATCAAGTATCAGCCCTGACCTCCTGGGTCTACCATAACATATGATGTTTTTCAGAATTGACTTTTTACAATCATTGCAGAATATGTAACTTTGGTACTTTTATCTCAGGATAGATAAAAGACTAAACTCACCAAGTGGCTTACGGTCAGAACACTCACTGTGTTACTTCAAACCAAGCCAATCCATTACCCTTTCCTGAGCCAGCCAGTATAATCTCTTCCGTGGGACCCACTTGCCATTCCAGAGAGCAGTAACTCCATGAACGTATGGCTACTGACCTACCAATGTATCCTAACTCCTGACTCTCAGAGCTGCATAAGATCCATGGGTCCCCTCCATGGGATGTCTAGTCATTCAGCTTCTTATTGAGTCCTCGAGTAAAATGAAGCTAGCTCTTCAGAGACTACTCACTGCACCTTAGCCTGGGAGAATATCCTCCTCATTCTGAGCCATCATCATCCACCTTTGGGGCTACCTGGATCAAGCTTAAACCCTGATTTTCATGACAGTCTCTCAAATACTTAAAACAGTCATGACTCCTTTGAATCCTTTCCTTTATAGGATAAGGTTTACTTATCACTTTGCCTGATATCAAGGGGAGAAAAGACTTAGTTTACAGATTAGGACAAAAGTAAATAGCTACAAATTCAAGTCTGATGACCAGGATGATGAGAAAGAGAGGAAAAGGAAATCAGGATAGAAAGCACATGTGGTGCACCTGGCTGGGTCAGTCCATGAAGCATGTGACTCTTGATCTCGGGGTTTTAAGTTCAATTCCCACATTGGGTGTGGAGATTACTTAAAAAATAAAATCTAAAAAAGAAAAATAAAAGATATGTTTTCAGTTTCTCTATTAATCTTCTTATACAGTTTCAAGAGATTCATAGATGCTCCAGTTGCTGGGTCATCATGTCTCATGACCTTGCCTGACCAGACCAGATAACCAGAATACAGAATATCAACTTGGAACCATACCTACCCTCTGAGGTAGGACCGTCCCTGGTTCAAGGCCATTAGGAAGGTCCAACACAGAGTATCCTGGTGGGGATGTGGAATATGGTATTAGAGAAGGAATAAGGAGCATGCCCGGCTGCATGAAGGAAATCTGTCACTTTGTGATAGTCCTGGCTTTTGGAACAAGGTTTTGAAAGAAGATTTATATTTTGTGGAGGACACTAGAAGACAATCAAGGCAAAACTGCAGCCCTAGAGAGACTATTCTATTGGACAGAACTTTAGGACTAAGTCTTAAGGAAGAGTAGAGACTTGAGGAAGTATTGGAGACTGAAATACAATATAGGAGCAAAGTCTAGGGAACAAGGTCAATGCCCAGGGCTCAACAGGGCTAGCCTCGAGAGCAAAGTATCAATCCCAGGAGAATGGGCTAGAAATAGGCAAATATCTCTTTTTTCAGATAAGAAACGGGGGAAAGACAGAACATGAAGATAAGAGATGTCTCTGGCAATTAGAAGAGAAGACATGCAAAGTTTGGACCAGGGCCTGATGAGTGGGGAAAGAGAGAAAAAAATCTCATGTCTTTTCTTCTCTTTTCCTAAGTGTGATTTCAGGAGCCAATAGTATAATATCATGTTTCTATCTAGGAGCAGACTTACCAGAGGAATGTTCTAATTTTGTTCTTCCTAAAGTAGGTGATGCATCAGAATCACCTGGGGAGCTTGTTAAATATAAAGATGTGTAGGTATCAAACCAGATCTATGATTCAGAATCCTGAAGGGCCCGGGAATCTGTTTTCTTAATAAGATCTCAGTGATGCTTACATATGGCTATGGTTGAAGCCATTGTCTAACATACAAGAAAATGTTACATTAAAATTGTAAGGAATAGAAAATTCCCCAAAATTAAAAATCTCACTCTCATATGACTTATGTGTCTGCCACACCATAAGGTCTGAAATAGTTAAAATATATCTGCTCTTCATTCGACTTCCGTCTCTAATGCACTCACTTGTCCTTTAAAGTATATTTCCCACTTAATCCCTTCTGCACTGATCTGTTAAATATTTGAACTCAATTGTTCAAGTGATTATTTGAAATTTGCATCTGGTATTTAAGATCCCCAACTGAATAAATACAGTACTGTTAATCAAACAAATTCATTGTGAAAAGGTAAAAACGTGTTCTGTATTAATTTCAGTAACTATTTCAGGCACTCATCAACAAATTAATCCCCAGTATAAGTTAATCATCTAATCCAAAGTCCCTAAAAGTTCACAGTCAAATAAATCGAAACCCCAGCAATGATAGATTCTTGTAATTATCTTTATCACATTAATGTCTGTATACAATTACCCACAATATAAGATTATATGAAAACAGTGAGCTCTGGGACTGATTCCCAAAACAACAGGCACTTTATCTTGTAAACTTATAACAACAACTTGTACTTTACAGACCTTTACATCCACTGGTCTCACTCCAAAGATGAATTAATTTGATTATAACATAACTCCTGGGAACAAAAGCAACTTCCTCAAGATCAAAAAATGCATTCCAATTATTATCTTATGAGAGCCCATTTTTGGTACAGTTTCCTTGAAAATGTGTCTTTCAGTTACAAGACTATTCCTCCACTGCATTAAAGAAGTGGGGGGGGGGAATCTCTGGAGAAAAATTTATTTCATAATTTAACTTTATCTCTGATTAGAGACAGGACTATAAGCCAAACCTCTTCACTTCAAGACCAAGTTTCTCTCTACAATATCACCCAGTAAATAAGAATAATGGAAGGGATATTTCAGAGAACACAGAAACTGCACTAGTATATATGTCTAAGAAATAATTCTTTCTACCCAGCTAATCTCCACTCACTGTGTCCCTTCTATAGTTTATAGAGAGCTCTCTACTCAAACACTGGCTCTTCCCCCAAATCTTTCTCAGGTATTAAGGATTAGATCCTGATCTCATTATTGGACTTAATCCTTTCTATTAAGACCATTAGGTTGATTTTTATTAATTTATTGTAAGCAAACATAATAATGTTATGTACCAAGCACATAAGTTAAAAAAGATCTATGTTGTTTAAACTAAAGGATTCTTGTTAGAACAAGAATAGTAGACCCATCAGGTAAAGATAAGGAAAGCCTCACCCGTTCATTAAACTAGCTGGGCCTCCCAAGTATTCCCTCCTCCGTGCTTGCCACAGAGTGATTCTATCCCCAAAACGTGATCTCAGGCAGGCCAGGGAAAATAAATTAGAAGCTAGAGATCTTAACAAGAAAACATGCAGTGCCTGCTTTGGCAGCTTCTACCAACTTCTTTGTATGAGTCTATTTTATGCTTTCAAAAAAAAAAAAAAAACCTATTTGAAATGGCGAGTGTTTTGTTGAAGTTTTGCTAAAAAGAACCAGTATTAGTTAGCTATTGCTCAGTGATAAAATTCCCCAAACTTAGTGGATTAATACAATAAATATATTTTTTATCTCACAGTATCTGTGGGTCAGGAATTCAGGAACAGTGTCAGTGACTGGTTCAGGCTCAGAGTTGTTCATGAAGCAGTACCCCCAAGATGTCCTTCAGAGCTACAGTCACCTCAAAGCCAGAATGGCATTGGCAGCTTCACTTCCGAGGTGGCGCACTCACGGGACTGTGAGCAGGCCTCAGTTCCTCACGCCATAAGTCAGCTGAATATCTTTGGGATGTGCTGACTGGCTTTCCCCAAAGAGAAGACAAGCTGGAGGCCACAATGCCTTATATATCCTAATGTCAAACATCACACACCTTCACTTTCTCCATGTTCTATTTGCTAGAAGAAAGTCCCTAAATATAACCAGCACTTAAGAGGAGGGGGATTGGGCTTCACCTTTTGAAGGGAAGGGTATCAAACCATTTGTTGCCCTATTTTAAATTAAAACCACCACAGGGTCTTTTCTAGGACTTTGCCTTATTCTGTGTATCATGTCATGGCAGCTCTAGAAGACGATCCATTCCTTAAACTGAATACAATGCTAATCCCATGCATGCCATTATCTCTGGCCTACCTCAGAGGAGAGAGTCAGAGAGTCAAGTAACAAGGGATAATGCAAGGCATTATAATTATTGAAAGGCTTTAAATAATGGTTTGAAATTGTCACTGGCAATTTCAGGACAGTTTGTGAAAAGATCTAACAGGCTTAAACAGTTCTACCTCTTACAGACAGTTGGGCCACCCACCAGATTTGTGTCTGGAGAGCTTCAAAGGATACAATAGCATTGGACTGTCATCCTTCTAATCCCCCACACTTTATTTGAGCATGTTCAATTTTGCAGACTTCTCCTCTCTACTAAGCTGAAATCAATGTATTGACATCTTGGTGGGAGAAGTAGAACAAGAGACAGCTAAGTTATTCCTGGAGGGAAAACTCAAGAGAGGAGGAGACTTCTTATTTCCACCCATCAGGACAATGAAGGTCAAAATCTGCTAAAAATTCTCTCTGTGGGGTGATGGAGGAGACACTTGGACCCCCAGATACATATTCCTGCCAGTGTTCTGTATTGCATATACTGCTTGGACCTTTTAGGATGCTCAGTGCAATGAAAAATAAACCAATGAATCTCTCTCTTTCTCTCACTCACACACACACACACACTCATATATACACCATCCTAACTAATAAATCAGGCTCTTTTAGAATCTGTCTTGAAACCATCAGAACACTAGTATCTTGCATAGAGGTGTAAGGGATCCAAAAGACATTCTCAGTTATGCTGAGTGACACCCTTTGAGAAGTCTTGCAACCCCAGAAGAGTGGAAGTATTTTTTCAAAAGTACAAGAGTGAGAATAAAGTGTACATTGTGTTTCATAAGCTGTGCTAAGTTCTTAAAATACATCTTTTCCTCACAATAATCCTGACATACATAATATGATTCATAATAATAAAGATGAATACTATTGTTCTTATCCCCATTTGGTAGATGAGAAACTGAGCCTCAGAGAAGTTCAGTGAGTCACTTGAGGTGAGCCAGCTAATAAGTGGTGAACCAAAGGTTTAAGCTTAGGACGTCCAAAACCAGAAATCATACAAAACCATCCAAAATCAGATCCCATGCTGGTACCCAGCACTGACTTCAGCACAAAATGAATAGCTGAAATAATGACTTACTAGAGGAGAGAGTGGATGAAGAAGCAAGAGGAGGAGAAGCCCTACTGTTGACAGTTTTTATTTCTTGTAACATCATGATCACTAATTACAAGGCTCGATCGCTCACTATTTGGACATGTATTTTTGTCTCTGAAATAGACTGGCATTCTGGTAGTTGGGATCTGTCTCATGGGTTCTCTATTCCCTCCTGAGTACATATGAAATGCTGGAAAAATAACCTCCATGCCACCACAACAAATGACAGATTCTCGGATTTTTCAGACAATTATACTACCTCTTCATATTATTCAGTAATTTACTCTTCATCCCTCTATTTCTTACATTTAAAATAAAATAGAATCTACCTCTTAAAGTTTTATTAGAGTAAAAATGAAATGAGATAGTGCTTATAAAGAGATTAGCACAGGCCATCAGAAACTAGGTACTCAATGTAATTTATTCTTACTATTATTATAATATACATGTCTCCACTGTTTCAAAATGAACTATCTATCTAAAATATAAATGTACATATATATGTGCATATGTACATTTTACTATATGTGCTAATACTGCTAATAAAATAGTAAAAATTGCCATTTCTTAAGTATTTAACATCTTTCAGGTACTTTAGAAGATGACTTATATATATATCACTAATTTTAACAATGAAGCTTGAAAAGGTCAACTTAATTTATTCGTGCTCACATGTTCAAGAGTGAGCATATAAACATAGGCCCATGTGATTTCAAAATCAGTGTTATTTCTGCTAAAACAAAGGACAGAATCTAAGCCAGGTTCCCACTGCTCTACTCCCCCACAAGATGTGAAGATCAAATTTTGACCGCACGCACACAGTTACTGCTGGTAGGAATTCTCCTTGCCTCGCAGGCCTATTTCCTGTCTTGGGATACAACATTTCCTAGGGAAATTCCAACTTCTTAGTGATACTAACACCATCAGCTCTCTGGCATCTGAAGACAGACAGACTAGGAGGAGGCAGTAGCTACTTAGGATCCTATTGAACATTGAAAGTCCTCAGTGATGGGAAATCAAACCCAGAACACAGTCATCTCTTCCCACTCTTCTCCAGCTCATCAGATAAAAGCATTCCTGTTTCCTGAAAGAGAAGCCACTGGTCCAGCATATCTCAATACACACTAGTCCATCTATGGCAAGGAGGGAGTCCACTCAGACCCTGGTTACCTGTTCCCTCAGGGACACTCAACATCTCTGCTGTGGCAAAGACATCTAAGATCACCTACTACCATGTGATCACAAAGGAAACAAATTTTATTTAACAAGGCCAAATGCCAGTTTCTTACAAGCTACCCTAACTCAAAGCATTAGGTATAGTTAACAGTCTACTTCTCCTTGTTTTTAAAAAATCAGATTAATGAAGCAAGAGTGCTTTTTTTTTTGATTAATACTAATTCAGAATAAGGGTTTTTTTTAGGTTTTTAAATTTTTTTTATAAACATATAATGTATTATTAGCCCCAGGGGTACAGGTCTGTGAATCGCCAGGTTTACACACTTCACAGCACTCACGATAGCACATACCCTCCCCAATGTCCGTAACCCAACCCCTCTCTCCTAAAGCCCCTCCCCCCAGCAACCCTCAGTTTGTTTTGTGAGATTAAGAGTCTCTTATGGAAACAACATGTGTTGGAGAGGATGTGGAGAAAGGGGAACCCTCTTACACTGTTGGTGGGAATGCAAGTTGGTGCAGCCTCTTTGGAGAACAGTGTGGAGATTCCTCAAGAAATTAAAAATAGAGCTTCCCTACGACCCTGCCATTGCACTCCTGGGTATTTACCCCAAAGATACAGATGTCATGAAAAGAAGGGCCATCTGTGTACCCCAATGTTTATAGCAGCAATGGCCACAGTCGCCAAACTATGGAAAGAACCAAGATGCCCTTCAACGGATGAATGGATAAGGAAGATGTGGTCCATATACACTATGGAGTATTATGCCTCCATCAGAAAGGATGAATACCCAACTTTTGTAGCAACATGGACGGGACTGGAAGAGATTATGCTGAGTGAAATAAGTCAAGCAGAGAGAGTCAATTATCATATGGTTTCACTTATTTGTGGAGCATAACCAATAGCATGACAAGGGGCGTTAGAGAGGAGTAGGGAATTTGGGTAAATTGGAAGGGGAGGTGAACCATGAGAGACTATGGACTCTGAAAAACAGTCTGAGGGGTTTGAAGTGGCGGGGGGTGGGAGGTTGGGGTACCAGGTGGTGGGTATTATAGAGGGCACGGCTTGCATGGAGCACTGGGTGTGGTGAAAAAATAATGAATACTGTTTTTCTGAAAATAAATAAATTGGAAAAAAAAACAACTCAATGTTACCTGTAGAATGTAACTAATAATTTGTTTTAAAAATAAAAATAATACATAAGACATTAAAAAAAAAAAAAGAGTCTCTTATGGTTTGTCCCCCTCCCGATCCCATCTTGTTTCATTTATTCTTTTCCTATCCCCCAAACGCCCCACATTGCTTCTCTGCTTCCTCATATCAGGGAGATCATGTGATTGTTGTCTTTCTGCGATTGACTTATTTCACTCAGCATGATACCCTCTAGTTCCATCCACGTCGTCACAAATGGCAAGATTTCATTTCTTTTGATGGCTGCAAGAGTGCTTTTAAAATACAACCAACCTTGGGATTTGAGGGCTGATAACATTCACTATCTATACTGCTTTCTGTGTGTTTACATTTAAGCTTAGGTTACTTCTCTGCAAAGTGAGTAGCAAATAGACCGTCCTGTTTGAGAGGTGATTACATTTATATTGATTATACTTAATGTGTTGATGGGAATGGGAGTTTATAAGCAAAAGAATATGAGTTATTGACTCTCTTTAATTCCATGGCCTTTTAAAATCTGCTCAGATACTGCGTATCACTCTGCTTCATTCTCTTATCTCTTCTTATTTTCATAATCAAAATCAGAAAAAATACAAATGAATAGCAATATTGATGATAACAGTTAACAATGACTGTTTACCAAGGCCCAACCACTTAAAATCCCACTTATGTCTCACAACAGCTGTATGAGGGAGGTGTTATTATTTCCCCCATTTTATAGCTGAGAAAACTGAGATCCACAGCTTCTAAGACAACTTTCCCAAGAAGTTCTTATTGCTCATCAAAGGTAAAGGGAGAACTTCCTGACAGGTGTGTATGTCATGGTCTGTTCTTATCCACCATACCAGAAAGCCTCTGTAAGGAGGAAGGGCAAACCCAGAGTGGTGAAAATGTTACCTCCTCGAACACATCTGCTTGGGTCAGAGTACTTCCTAACAAGAAGCTCCCAACTCCCGTTACAATTTTCTTCGTGGCCTAGACCTATCTAAGGCTTTTCTTTGGCTCCAAGATAGAAAGAAGCAGAGGAAGTAAGCATTCATTCTGACTCTTCCATAAATACTTGCTTAGGCCCTATCTATACCCAAACCTGTGTCAAGCACTGAAGAAATGTCAATAACTAAAGACTTCCTTGCCGTAAGAATTCAGTCTACTTTTTCAGAGTACAAGATGCACATAGCAACACAAAGCTGGGCACCCAGCTCAGAATGACACAGGGATGTATTGATGAAGTTAAGACCTGAGGCCAAGGCAAAGTGTATTTGTGTGACAGATGGCCTCAGTATCTGTTCTGTTCCTAGCCCTCCAGCACATTGGGAATGTTCCTCTTTATGGGTTTGCCAAAATCAAAAGTAACAATCCCAACCTTCCAGCAGTTAACTAAGAGGAAAGGCAGTAAGAAAAGTTAGAAAAGGAAAAAGAACAGAAAAGAAAACTAATAGGACAAGAATGTTATGATGGAGTCAAAGCTTCCAGTGACTGTGGCACTCAGAGTCTCACTGAACATTCCCCTTCCTTGACACCACTACGTAAGTATGTATATAAACTGAGTGTCAAAGACTTAGTCTTCAGAATGTAGTCAAGAAATGGGGCTCATGGGCTGGTGCTCTTATGGTAAGGTGACAGCCCTTCAGTCCCATAACCCCAGCATGTTCTTTTTTTTGGGTAACGTGTACATTTTCTCCAGAACTATATGACTGTTACTCATTGGTCAACTCAAGCATAGGATATATTTACTCCTCTAGGTGCACACAAGCCCAGAGCAGGTGCTGGAATCAGCCTTGGCCTGCAGGCATCAAGGAAAATCTACTTTCTTTCCAACATCAGTGACATGGTAAGAATGGAAAATTAGGATTAAAAAGAGCATGCTTCTTTGTTCTTTGGCAGAAACTCTAGTTTCTTTCTTTAGGGATTGACATCCATGGTCATTTTTTTTGTTTACAAAGATCTGATTTTATTTCGGCAAACAATAATGGGGTACATTTACCATCCTAGGGACTGGTAAAAGAAGCCACATTTAAGTGTATATATATGTTCATGTGATAAATTGTGTATAAGTCTTTCATAGGAGGAAGTGAATTCCAGCAAAGCAAAGGGTCTATTGTAGATGAGAGAGAGGGAGAGAGAGAAAGAAAAGAAAAGAAAAGAAAAGAAAAGAAAAGAAAAAGGACTTAATATCTAATTTACAGTTTCAGCTTCTCCCAGGAATAGAATCTTAAACCACTCAATCTGGAATTACCTGGTCAGTGCTAGTGAGGTAATCTGCTTGACAGACTCCTGCCATGCCTATTCCCTAAAGGAAGGTGACCTTGCCACAACCAATCTGCTTTTTGCTTGTGTAATAACTACCTTGTCCCTCTCCCTTCTGCCTATAAAAGTCTCTTCATTTTGTACAGCAACTCAGAGCACCTTTCTGTCTGCTAGATGGAATGCTGCCTATTTAATGAATCACTAAATAAAGCCAATTAGATTTAAATACACTCAGTTGAATTTTTTAACAATATGTTTTAAAAAAATGGTGTGTTCCTGACCTCTCATAGTGTTTTTGTTTTGTTTTGTTTTGTTTTGTTTGTCTGGATCATAAAGGTTCTGGGGAAGAGTGATGACATAGGAGGCTAAGGGGGTGAGCAAGGGCCAGGGCTTAAATCATATAAAGAATTTTATTTTTTTTTAAAGATTTTATTTATTTATTTGACAGAGATCACAAGCAGGTAGAGAAGCAGGCAGGGGATGGGGAGAGGCGGGGTGGGGGGTGGGGTTAGCAGGCTCCCTGCTGAGCAGAGAGCCTGATGCGGGCTCCATCCCAGGACCCTGAGACCATGACCTGAGCCGAAGGCAGAGGCCTTAACCCACTGAGCCACCCAGGCACCCCAATCATATAAAGAATTTTAGATTAAGTTACCTGGTCTAATCAAATCATCCTACTAGTCAGAAGTTCACCAAAGAGAAGAGGCTATTCCACTAAGAAGTAAACTGATTTGCTAGAAGATGTTTGACTTCAACTTTCTGTAGCTTCTGTCTTTCTTCATGGCAATCTAAAAGGGTTTATGAACCTGAAAGGTACTGAGTCACCATCTATGGTCCAGAAGATGCTTTAAGCTGCCCTGGTAAACCACAAGGAAAGAATTTTCTATGCACACTGGGTCACTATGTCCCCTCTTCCCCATAAGAGGAAGATACAGCCTAAGCCACTGTCCTGTCTGCTGCAGTATCATGCCGCCTTGTTGATACTGGGGTTGGCCTTGTGCTGATATCCTTGGACCAAAAGAATGAGTGCAAAATGATGGTTTATTAAAGCACGGGGACAGGACCCGTGGGCAGGAAGAGCTGCAGCCGGACCAAAAGAATGAGTGATTTTGACATACACCACATTAGAGAAGAGGAATTAGGAAGCACTGCTTTTTTTCTGCTAGCCCCGTTGCTAAACTGGGTCTGCTCCTTTACCTTGGTTCCTACAATGCGGAGATGAAAAATGAGAAGCAAGGCCACAACAACATATAATGTAAGTGAGAAATAAAGTGGCATTATAAGTCACTAAGAGAGTGGGACTGTGGATTACTGCAGCAAATCTGAATAATACACCTTCTAAGAGAGTTCTTTAGATTATTGTTGCTAGCCATCTAGGGAAAAATCAAACATGAAGAGAGAGAGAGAGAGAGAGAAAGAGAAGGGAAGGAGGAAGGAAAGAAGGGAAACCAGCTTTGAGTAGGATGGCTATATATGCCTAGGGCTGATATATTTTCATCCTGTATGTCAACTCCTATGATTTTGTAATCTATCTTCCTTCCTTCCTTCCTTCCAACAAGAACATTTCTGTACTCCAGCATCAACAGGGAACATCAGCATAATCCATTAGTAATCGATTAGTAATGTCTGCTTTTAGCATGGAAATGAAAGGTAATGACGCAGGTGACATGTTTGCTGGTCTAGAGCCTCAATGAATCCCACCCTTCCACCCTTTCAAAGAAAATTTGTGTTTTCCCCACTATCCTTTGTCTTCCTCTAGATCTTTCCAAATACTTGTTACCTCTCACTGAAATTTCACAACTCTGGTTGTGGTAGCTGGGAGAATGGTGGTAAATGAAGCTTGATTTTTTCCACCACCAGTTTAAAAAAAAAAAAAAAAGTCAGTGTAAACACTCATCCTTTTTCCTTGGATGACTGGCCCATGTGCTCTTCCTCTCTGATTACTCCTTCCTATACTTCTGAAAGAAGTGATCCATTTTACTAACTCCAACTGGTCTGACATAAAATACCTATATCTCTTCACAGAGCAAAAACAAGTACAGGTACCTCCACAAAACCCTATTTCTGCCAATTCTACTAGCTCATTCAGAGTTAGGCTGGGATATAAACTGTGGACCACAAACATATTTCATGTAGTAATCAGGCAGCCCCCAGCGAATGCCATATTCCTCACAAAAAGCCACCCTCCAACAATTCACTCCTAACATTGTTAGAGCGCCATCTACAGGTCACTACAACAAGTACATTTTCCCACGCCTCTCCGTTGGCCTGCTATGAGGAGAGGGACATTACAAATTAAATGAGAAAGGAAAAAGGAGGTAAGTCACGTTTGTCCTGTATCTCTATGTTCCAGGGTGCTATCAGGGGAGACTTAATGCTTTATCTCTCTTAGCCCTATAAGTGGTCATTATCATTTCCATTTTACAGATGAGAAAGCTGGGCCCCAGGCATGAGTTATTTTGCTCAACCAAGAAGCAGAGCTAGGATTCAAAACCCAGTCTTGCCGTGTCAGAGCGATGCTCCTTCCACTAGTTAACACTCTTCAACTCTTGATTTAATTCAGTGCTCTCAGATTTCAGGAAACTTTGTTACTCCTAAAAGAATATGTCAACTTCAATGAAGTAAAATAAATCTATCTGTGTAGAACTAAATGCATTTACTTAGAGGGTTCCTATCTCTACTTGTCTTTCTCCTCCATGCCAGATATGTACTAAACAGATTTCGTTGGACGAATACATGACTAAATGAATGAAATGGGTTTTCTCTTGACTTCTTTTAAATTATTTGCAAAATTACACTCCCACAATAGCTACACCCATATCTGACCATTTCTTACATTCTCATTATGTGAAAGGTCTCCCCTGCCATCCATCCCCACAGTCCAAATCAATGCCAGGCTATACAGTCCATGCATTTTTAAGCATAAAATAATTCAGAGTTAAAATTAATCAGGACACTCCCAATGTAAAGAAAGCCCTATACAAAATCATTTTTTATAATAAAAAAATCATTTAATTATCTAATAACCACTTCCATCTGCTTTGTTAAGTTTGATTTCCTGATACTAGTTTATATTAACCAAGGTATGACTATACATCTACATATTAATGCTCATTTTTCAGTAGCATGCAGTTAAGCATCTTTAATATTTTTTTCTAGGGCTCTGTGCATCATTTCAGTGAGAGTGTGAGCCCTATGAGGACAAGTACTAATCTTTAAATTGTTTTTAATTCCCAGTACAATGTCTTCAGCTATCTTATTAAATGTTTATAGCTGACCAAGGATTCCTCCCCTTGTCTAGCCAAGAAATATTAATGAGCAATTAAATGTTAAAAAGGAGCAAGAGAATGAAGAGTATATTTTCCCAGAATGTAATTATTGAGGCCTTACCATATTCCAGGAACCACACTGGGTGGTGGGAGCACACTGTCTCTTGCCTCAAGGATATAGTCTAATGGGATGAAGAGACAATTACAATGCAGTATTCCAGGTCAGGTCAGCAGAGGCTCAGAGGTATTCTGCACTTTGAAGGAAGGCAAACTGACTACAGAGGTCTCTAATTACAGAGTTTCCTCCTGAAGTCATGGTAAATGCTATAATGCAACTATGATAAATATTATAATGCAATTACAATAAATGTGTGTTGAACTGAATTAAATCAAATTGTTGCCTCACTCTCCAGAAACTCAAATGTGAACCATGGCAACTGGAATTTTTATTTTTGATTCAGGTCTTCCCAATAAGTTGCCCATGGAGCTATTTCAGAAAATTTTAATCAATGAGTCCTTAAGAAATTTTATAAGATGCTGTCCTACTCAACTGGCCCTTTGATTTGCTAAATATATCCATCTAGAAGCTTCTTTAGAATTTTCCCAGGCATTTAAGGTAAAGGAATTTAAGAACCTGAAAAAACGAGAATCTAATTTTTCTGCCAATGAATGATTTAAAGTTGATAATGACAGATAATTGTGTTGGGTATTCTACACAATTTGTACAAAATTATGTCACATAAAACTGTCACCCTCAGCAAAACCTGTCTATAAATTCTCTTCTCTCAGGTTAGGAGCATGTTTAGCCCCTTTCCTATCCTGCTAAGTTAGTTCTCTAAGGGCACAGCCTGTGTCCTTTTTATTACCGTACCCTGGCTCCTACCGAAGTGGGACACACAGAGTAGGCATCTTACATGTAATGGGATGAGTGAGCATGCGCGGAATGCATGAAAATTATTATAATTGACTATCCCTTGGAATGGCCTAAAGTTCCGTGGGGTTTTTGTACATCTCTCCATCAACCTTCATGTTAGGTGAGTATATCTTCTTTCTTAATTTAAACTTCCTAATTTATTGCTTTCTCTTTTTTTGTTATACAAGTAAAACATGTTTTCACAGACCTGTTAGAAAAAAAGAGCAGAAACTTTAAAAGTCAAAAATTCTACCACCTAAAGTTAAACAACATTAGTATTTTGTTATATGTTTTTTGAGGTTTTTGTATGCAAATGCATGCTTTTAAAAATACATTTCCTGATGTATGTGTTATTTTGTGACTTATATATGTACTATTTGTGAATAGTAAATAAATATATTTTATGTTATAAATATTCATGTATATTCCCATCTGTAGTGGCTACAGAATAATCCATTGCATACATCTCAAAATTTATTTAATTTGTATTTATTACCAGACAGCTAGATTTTTTTTCAAATATTTGCTATTTTAAACAACAACATTGTGATAATGATCTTCATCCTCACTTCTTGCATTCATTTCAGAATGCAAGGAAACTAGGAGAATTTCTTGGACAAAGGGAAAGACCATTTTATTTTATTTTTTAAGATTTAATTATTTTTTTGTAAGAAATGGAGGCATCAGTGGGGGGCAGGGGCAGAGGGAAAGGGAGAAACAGACAACCTGCTGCTGAACAGGGAGCCTGACTTGCGCTTGATTCCAGGATCCCGAGAGCAGAACCTGAGCCAAAGGCCAACACTTAAAGGACTGAGCCACCCAGATGCCCTAGGAAAGACCATTTTAAAAGCTCCTGATGCTTAAGTCTAAATTTCTTTTTGGACTCACCTTGAACACTCACTGTGCCAATCCTAGGTATTATTATTATATAAGCCTATATGACGAGGAAAACATCTTTTTAATATTCATTAATTTTCTACATTTAGTGAACAAGAACATGAGTCTATAAACACTGCCTAGGTATATAAAAGCAGATTGTGTAAGAAGGGAGTTTGCAGAATGCCTGGGTGGCTTAGTCCATTAAGCCTCTGCCTTTGGCTCAGGTCATGACCCCCGGGTCCTGGAATCAAGTCCCCTCATCGGGCTTCTTGCTCAGTGGGAACCTGCTTTTCCCTCTGCCTGTTGCTAGTCCCCCTGCTTTTCCTCCCTCTCCCTCCCTCCCTGCATCTCTTTCTAAAAAATAAAATCACTTTGAAAAAAAGTGTGTTCTCCAGTCAGATTACTTGATCCCACATCCTGGTTCAGCTCTTCACTAATTCTGTTCCTCAATCAAGTAGCTTCATTATCTATCTATCTATATTACATACAATATATAAAATACATATATTATATAACTTCATTATAATTTCAGCATAACTTCATCATGCTTCAGTTTTCTTATCTGGAAAACAGGATAATCAAAATATCTGTCTCTTAGGGCTGTTTCTGAGGATTACATGAATTGATCCATTAAACAATTCAGAATATTACCTGGTACTTATAGGCATTTAATAAATGCTACACATTCTTCTTTCCTTCTTTCTCACACTGAATTATTTTTTTTAGCGTCCCTTGCAATTAGGTATGCCCATGAGACTAGAATGTGAAACGAACTGGTATGCGTCACTTACTGGCTTGACCCACATATACCTTTAAGACATGATTTTCATCCATTTCCCCATCAGCAAGCTGAAGAGAGAAAACTCCAAGGATCTATAGCAGGTAGAACCACAGGATGGAAGGAGGCTGGATCTATGAATGAATGTAGGGAACAAGAGCTCCCCCCCAACCGACCACAATGAACTGTCAGTACATCAGTGAGAAATAAATGTACATTGTGTTACATTTTTTAAAATATTTATTTGACAGAGATCACAAGTAGGCAAAGTGAGAGAGGGGGAAGCAGGCTCCCCGCTGAGCAGAGAGCCCGACGTGGGACTTGATCCCAGGACCCTGAGATCATGACCTGAGCCAAAGGCAGAGGCTTATCCCACTGAGCCACCCAGCTGTCCTATTGTGTTACATTTAAAATGGTTTGTTCCTCCTGTTACAGCAATTAGCCTTTCTGGACTAACGGAGTTGCCTACTATTATTCTCTTATCAGGTACTGTCTATTTTAAAGAAGAGAGAATTTTGCACTCAAAATAGGATGGGAGGATAGATGAAAGGAGTTCAGAATAAAAAATTTGCTGCACAGAGTCTACAACTTGATAATATATGAATTCAAGGGTCATTTATCCATATAGAAGGTAATTAATCTCATCTCTTTCTTAGATTCCCCGTTTGACTCCAGGCAACAGAAGTTAATCTCAATACAGCCAAATGGGTTTACTCAACTTAAAAACACAGATACCTCATATCCCCTCTTAACTTCACTGGTGAACATTGTTTTCTTGCATTTACTGTAACATTTGGACCATAAATACCACTGAAGTAGCTGAGAAAATCCAGGAGGAAACATTCTTTAGGAAAAAGGAAGAAAAAAATAAAAAGAAAGAAAGACTATTGCATTAAAAAAAAAAAAAAGCAACACCAATGACGGAAGTTTCCCTATAATGGTTCTAAAATGTCTAAAGCAAAGTCAAACCGAGCAGGAAAGTATTTCAATGTTTTCCTCTTGAGGAAACAAACATGAAAGAAAAATCCTCAATTTGGGGTACTGTTCATTTTGCAAAAATGTTATTTGTTACCACAGGAAGGGAAAGGAAAACGGATACCAAGGATAATGTAGACTATACATAAAAACATATATGTGTCATTTCATGAGTGCTGAGGCAAAAATTTATTGAAATATTAAACACATGATTTGTTTTCTAGGTTAGAGCTTCCAATTGAGACTAGCTGAAATATTTCCCAGAGTATATGACTCTGGAGGGACTATAAGATATTAAATAACACTGTCAAATTAATCTTTCTAAATACAGAATTAAATGGCTATCCCCTCACATTTGCATCCTGCTGTGCAATGTGTTTTGCATAGAGGAAGCTATTATCAGCACCCCCACAAAGACACTTAAATCTAGAAAAGTTAAAGGGCTTGTCCAGAGTTACCTGGATAATGTTATAAGGCAATTCAAGCAATCACTCACTAAGTGTTGTGTGGCTTCAGTTTTCATGCTATGAATATTCCAAAAATGGTTCAAGAGACAGCTATGATCAAATTAGTCAATGTAACAGTTACAGATATGCCTGGGAGAGAAAAATGTGAACAACAGGTTGCATCTGAATTAACCCCGGTTTATATCACAGGAAAAGACAAACGAATCACTTAATGAGCAGTGGGTTAAAACCTAATCCAGTAATTTCAGTGAGAGTATCTGAAATATTATCGGTTTACCAAACCCCACTCTAGTAGCTTACTATTTATAGGAAAGAGTAAATAAAACTAATTTTTAGACAACTAATGTGATTTAGCAAGGGCTATTTGGTCTTTAAATGGCATGATTTAACCTCTGCTTGTCTTCCTGAGCAATAGCTATAAAACATACGTTTATATGTTTAAATCTTGTTTCCCACTTATTTTCATTATTCCATGTTAGATATAATTCTCTAGAAAAGGAAGCTAAAAGGTCTTTTAGTTAAAAGACCTTTTTATGAAATCACACAGATAAAAAACTTGCAAATGACTATGCATTTAAAAGAAAATCATACTTTCTTGAAAATATAATAAGAATATTTGGAATATTTGAATATTTGGAATATAAGAGTATTTGCAATAAGAATATTTAGAATATTCTTATTCTATACTTTTTTTTAATTTTTTTTATTTTTATTAAAGTTTTTTTTTTTTTTTTTTTTAATTTGAGAGAGAGAGACAGTGAGAGAGAGCATGAGCGAGGAGAAGGTCAGAGAGCGAAGCAGACTTCCCATGGAGCTGGGAGCCCGATGTGGGACTTGATCCCGGGACTCCAGGATCACGCCCTGAGCCAAAGGCAGTCGTCCAACCAACTGAGCCACCCAGGCGTCCCTATTCTTATTCTATTCTTATTCTTATTCTTATTCTGTTTGTTTCCAAACAAAACACAAAAGAGAAATTTAGAGTACAAAGTGAAGGCATTTCAACTTTTTTGTTACTGTTGTATGATTTTTGTGCTAGATGGACAAATACAAAACAGAACCACTAAAGAGAGAAATGCTTTCACTTCTCAGTTGGTTTGGGAAATATGCATTGAGTACACTCTTTATTACTAAGAATGCCAGCAGGAACAGACTTCACCCAGAAGACTCAAATGAAGAGACTTTAATAAGCCAACTACCTAAGGAGGAAGTGTGAGCAAGACTAAGAGAATGAAAAACAAATAGAGATGTCAGGCCAAGCTTTCTTTCCCAAATCAGGACAGAGAAGAGCACCACTCAAATGGTCAAACCTGCTGTCGTTGTTCAGACCGACACCCCAGTTTTGTTTTGCCATCTTGGAAGATAAACTTGAAGAAGGATTTTAACAATTACATTATCTCTCTCAATGCTATCATCATCATTATCATCACCATCATCATCCTCATAAAAATATTTGTTGTTTACTCAACGTTAAGAGCCTGCTTGGTGCTGAATAATTGTTAGAATGATCGGTCTGGAGTTAGTATGGGGGAAATGAGAGGACAGCAAAGAGAAGTCATGAGCCCAAAGGCAGGGGAAGTCCGTAAGAAGCAAGAGAAAGGGAGAAGAAGAAATGGAGAATCTGTGCAGACCGAGGCAGGGACAGTCAGCCATCTAGAAAAGGTGAAAAGACAAGGTGGGACCAAGAAACAGAGGAGGAGGAGGGTCCATGGATGTGATGCATGACTGTAGCAGAAGGGTTGTAAGAGAGAGAAAAAGAAGACAAGTATTTCTAAGGTTCTCATTCCAAATGCCCACAGGAATAATGAGGCCATTGGTAGCTAAGGGAAGAGAGAAGAGTAGAGAGGTTAGAAATTAGTATGAAGGGGGACGCCTGGGTGGCTCAGTTGGTTAAGCGGCTGCCTTCGGCTCAGGTCATGATCCCAGCATCTTGGGATTGACCCCACATCGAGTCCCACATCATGACCTCATGAGTCCTGGAATTGAGCCCCACATTGGGCCCTGTGTTCAGCAAAGAGTCTGCTTGAGACGCCCTCCCCATCCATCTCCCTTTTCCCCGCCCCCACTCACTCTCCCTCTTGCTTTCTCTTTTTGAAATAAATAAATAAATGATCTTTCAAAAAATAAATTATACCCTGTTCTCAACTTGAGCATATTAAGCTTTGTGTAGCTGAGAAGTCTCAAATGGATTTAGATAATACGCCAAATATGTTATTCAAATATGTAAAATTTAATATCTAATCATGAGTTTTTGAGATAGCTAGTACTTACTGAAGCCCAACCCACATCAGAATGAACTTTACCCTAATTTTCCTCTAGAAATTTACTCTAATTTCCTCTAGAACTTTACCTTAATTTTCCTCTAAACCCACAGTTCTACCTGAAAAAAACATCAACACAGTATCTTATGAGTCGTCTTGAGGACTTACTCCAAATAAGAAAAAAGAAAATTGTTAACGAAAAGCAACTGCCGTTTCTCCTCTAGCTCATCTCCGGAGTGTTCAAAGCCTGTCTTTTCATTCCTGAGTGTTTTTCTGTTTGTTTCCTTTTTTATTTTTAAACTAACAATAATGATACTTCACTGATGTCACTCTAGCAGAAAGGTTAAGCAGAAACTTTCCTCTAAAACCAAAATGTTCCTTTAATCCACTGGGAATTCTTAAAGCTAGATACTAATATGTCCTGTAATTAAGAAATAATGAGCTTTCCACCATGATTTATTTCCATAGATTTAGATTCGATGCTGAGAAGCTACAGTTTAAATTATTGCAATGCCCAATGGTAAAAACTCCTATAAATCCTCAGAGGTCAATTTTAAATAAACTTGCATTTCAGCAAAAATAAAGTTAATGAAGATGTCCTTCTTCTCTTTTCCTTCCACACAAAGTAAAGAAACCAGTCAGGCAGGCAGATGCAGACACAGAGTGTAGGAAGGAGAGAGGGAAAGAGGGAGGGAAGAAGAGAAAGAGAAAAAAGAAACATTAATATGAAAAAGCATTACTTACTGTGAGATCTTTGGGTAGTGTCTCTGGCTGGGTCTGCACCTCTGAAGTCCAAAGCAGTTCCATTTCCATTCCTCAGGGTGCCTGCGGTGAACTGAGCAGTAAGAAAAAGAATGAATGACAAGGTCAGAGGCCCTGATTAAGATACTTCTCAGCTACCCTGAAGGATTAACGATGACTGCTCAGGGCAAGAAAAAAAAAGGCACTGTTCACTCACAAGAAACGAAAATTTAGCAGATCCAAGCAACTCTTAAATGCAACCGTTAACAGCACAGACTCTGGAAGGAGACAGCTTATTAGCTGTGTGAACTTGGGCAGTCTGCTTAATCTCTCTGAGCCTCGTTTTCTTCAACAGTAAAATGTGGTTCATGATTCCTCCCATAACAGACTGTGTAAGTCAGTGTAAAAAGAACAATGGTACTTAACACGTTTCCACTTTTTAAAAATTATATATTTTATTAGTTGAGTGGGCCTCAACTGATCTTCAGAGAAGCCTCTAGAATGAGGACAGGACGGAAGGTCACAGAACCCTTGGCTTAATTTGGGACACCCTTATATAGGGTAGATCATGTGTGAGTCTGGGAACCTTGAACTGGGGAGAGGATATTTTCTTTGGAATACACAAAACTGGGATGAAAAAATTAAAATATCATAAATATGACAAATGAGAAGATTCATGAAATTCTGTGTTATCCTAATGAATGTCAAATATATTTCTCTATCATTCCGTAACAAGAAAATCACAGGATATTGAGAAAAATAAAATAAGATTCTTCTTAATAAACTTCACACCAAGCAAAGGTAGAATAGTCTTGCTTCTCACAGCCTGCAGAACTTGAGTTGAATGAAAGTGTTAAAATCATTCTTTTTTTTTTTTTACTTTAATATTTTTATCAGTTTCTGGGAATGAAAAGGGAGAGATCACAACTAACACCAAGGAAGTAGAAACAATCATCAGAAGTTATTATCAACAGTTATATGCCAATAAGCTTAGCAACCCAGATGAAATGGATGCATTCCTAGAAAACTATAAACTCACAAAATTGAACCAGGAAGAAATTGACAACCTGAATAGACCAATATCTAGTAATGAGATTGAAGCGGTGATCAAAAACCTCCCAAGAAACAAGAACCCAGGACCTGATGGATTCCCTGGGGAATTCTACCAGACTTTCAAAGAAGAAATAACACCTATTCTCCTGAAGCTGTTTCAAAAAATTGAAGCAGAAGGAAAACTTCCAGACTCTTTCTATGAAGCCAGCATTACCCTGATCCCCAAACCAGGCAAAGACCCTACCAAAAAGGAGAATTTCAGACCAATATCACTGATGAATATGGATGCTAAGATTCTCAACAAGATCCTAGCAAACAGAATCCAACAGCACATTAAAAAGATTATCCACCATGACCAGGTGGGATTCATCCCTGGGCTACAAGGATGGTTCAACATTCGCAAATCAATCAATGTGATAGAACAAATTAATATAAGAAGAAAGAAGAACCACATGGTCCTCTCAATCGATGCAGAAAAAGCATTTGACAGAATCCAGCATCCGTTCCTGATTAAAACACTTCAAAGTTTAGGGATAGAGGGAACATTCCTGAACCTCATCAAATCTATCTATGAAAGACTCACAGCAAATATCACCCTCAATGGGAAAAAGCTTGCAGCCTTCCCGTTGAGATCAGGAAAAAGACAAGGATGCCCATTTTCACCACTCTTGTTCAACATAGTATTAGAAGTCCTAGCAACAGCAATCAGACAACAAAGAGAAATAAAAGAGAATCTAAATTGGCAATGAAGAAGTCAAACTCTCTCTATTCGCAGATGACATGATTCTTTATATGGAAAACCCAAAAGACTCCACCCCCAAACTACTAGAACTCATACAGCAATTCAGCAACGTCGCAGGATACAAAGTCAATGTGCAAAAATCAGTGGCTTTCTTATACACTAACAATGAAAATACAGAAAGGGAAATTAGAAAATCGATTCCATTTACTATAGCACCAAGAACCATAAGATACCTGGGAATAAACCTAACCAAAGAGGTAAAGGATCTGTACTTGAGGAACTACAGAACACTCATGAAAGAAATTGAAGAAGACACAAAAAGATGGAAGACCATTCCATGCTCTTGGATCGGAAGAATAAACATTGTTAAAATGTCTATACTGCCTAGAGCAATCTATACTTTTAATGCCATTCTGATCAAAATTCCACTGGTATTCTTCAAAGAGCCCAGGAGCAAATAATCCAAAAATTTGTATGGAATCAGAAGAGAACCCGAATCACTAAGGAAATGTTGAAAAACAAATAAAACTGGGGGCATCACGTTACCTGATTTGAAGCTTTACTACAAATCTGTGATCACCAAGACAGCATGGTACTGCCATAAAAACAGACACATAGCCCAGTGGAACCGAGTAGAGAGCCCAGATATGGACCCTCAACTCTATGGTCAATTAATCTTAAGTTTCTGGGGATATAATAATGTATATAGAAGACATGCTTTTTTTGCTTCATGGATCTGATAATCAAATGGGGGAAGAGAATCACGCATAAGTAGTCACACAAATAAAAAAGGTAACTTTAAAAAACAGCAGCTACTCTTAAGCGATAGTGCAATGTAAAGGTATTCTGATATAGACTGAGAAGACCCCTCTGGAGAAGGGCAACTATGTCCTCCCTTCCTTAGCATGGGCTCTGCCAAAAACCAGGCTGCAGTAACATGCCAGGCATAGGTCGTTTATTTAGTAGCAGGCATCAAGACAGAGAGCAAGAGACCCAAGAGGAGGTCACATGTACTGTCATTCCAGACACAACTGGTGGCTCAGTCTCATAGAAGCAGCTGAGAAATCTCATGAAATGCCTCTATGTACCATCTGCCTGCGGGAAGAAAACAGAAAGCATTTGTCTATAGCCTTCAGTCCCACAGTAGTCCGAAGTTGCTCTGTGGAGGTCTCACTTCCCCACATTCTGGGCCATGCATGCATGAGTGCCTAGAATTGACTACGCACTAGGCCTGCCATGCCCACAGCAGAGAAACCCGGGGGCAAAGCAAGAGTTATGGGGTATGTGCCACAGACAAGGCTGTGCCACTTGCACATGAGCAGAGCTGGTCCCTGAAGCAGGGGCTGGAATTAGAGGAAAGGTCAAGAAGGTCTGATGTGGAGCACAAGACAATTCTGATACATCTCCTTTCTCTCAACTACCCCACATTCTACTCCAGATTCTTCTTTCAAAAAACTGTTATCATGGCATTTCCAATTATGAAAACCTGCTAGTGGCTCTCTATTTTCTTAACAAAAACAAAACAAAACAAAACGAAAAGCCAAACTCTTCAATAGAACACTGAGGCCTTCCCCACTATTCTTTTTTTTTGGGGGGGGGGTCTCCTAAGGAGTGCTAGATGTTCTTTTTTTTTTTTCCAATTTATTTATTTTCAGAAAAACAGTATTCATTATTTTTTCACCACACCCAGTGCTCCATGCAAGCCGTGCCCTCTATAATACCCACCACCTGGTACCCCAACCTCCCACCACCCCGCCACTTCAAACCCCTCAGATTGTTTTCCCCACTATTCTTACACCACTCTTTCACATAAACCAAACTCGTCTTCACTGGCAACTACACTTCCCAAGAATACAGAATATGAATCTTCTACATAATATGTTCCAAAAGTACTTGTGAACTACATCTCTACAGTGATATTTATACTATATAAATTAGGATACATATAAAATTTAAGTAACATATCCATCATAACCATAGTTCTTTTTAGCTTGATCAAAAACAAATTTTCAAGGATTGTGTTAGAAATGCCAGTCAGAACCTATAACATACTCAACCGTTTTTGAGAAAACTTCCCTGTACATTGCTGTTAGAGCCAACCGTATTGTGTACCATGTAACTAGGCACCTGCCCCAAGGCAGACAGTTGCATTACAAGTACAAACCCAATGAGAAAGAAGAATTGAGATTTCCAAGATTCTAATTAGGATAACCAGGTAAGAAGTGTTACATTGAGCATATGGATATGCTCAATGTGCATAGGAGAATCAAATCTGAAGACTTAATTTTAAGTTTGCATTACTCATGGAAGCCTAGGGAAAGATCATGAAGAGATAGAAGATATAGGATTTCAGACTCAGGAAAGAGGACTGAACATATGGAAACATATACAAGGGGCTTGGAAAAAATGGAAATGGATAAAACTGACAAAAGAGAAAGATAACAAAGAAAAGTGAAAGATAGACTTCTGAGGAACACCGACATTTGAAATGTAGCTGGAGTGACAGGAATTAATGGAAAAAAAGAATTATGGCTTATGTGTCTTGTGAAATACTTAACTGTATCCAGCAGCAGAGAAGTACTTTGATAAATTATCATTAAATATGAGAAAGCCATTAACAATGATATTTCAACAAAGTCTTCATGATATGGGGAAGTAGTCAGGATATAATAGTAATGAAATGGTAAAATCCCTGTATTTTATTTTTTTTTAAGATTTATTTATTTGGAAAAAAAAATATTTATTTATTTGAGAGCGAGCGAGCGTGCACATGAGTGCACAGGCAAAGGGAAAGGGAGAGGAATCCCAAGCAGACTCCTTGCTGAGTGAAGACCCTGATGTGGGATTCAATCTCACAACCCTGAAATTAGAGCCCTGAGATCATACCCTGAACAAAAACCAAGAGTCCGAAGTTTTACTAACTGTGCTGCTTAGGCACCCCTAAAATGTCTATATTTTCATTCCCCTCCCAACTCTTGTATGTGTGTGGGGGAAAAGGAGGGATGGAGGCAGGCCCTTGGTAAAATAAAGAGACAAAGATATTTATGTTGTTCTCTTAGCTTATACATATTTTTTCAAGTTCTGTACAATAAGCATGTTTTCTCTTATAATTTAAAAAGTTAACTTAAAATTATAATTATAAAAATGCATAATATATTTGAATAGAATGAGAAGCCAACTATGTTAATAGGAAAAAAGAATCTGAGAGTCAGGAATATCACTGATCTAAGTTTATCCTAGATAAATTGGCTGTTCTTTGTGAAATCAGAGAGGTTTATCTGTTCCCTGGCATTCTCTCCTCACTTAAACTCTAGGGAGACAAAATCACGCCAACAACTAAATTTAAGAAGGAGATGTCTCAGGGACTACAATGAAAATTTCCAGTGCCAACCTGTCATTTGAGGCCATCCTGTGTTTCAGTTATATAAGCTCAATAAATATTATGCTGATGTTTTTTCAAATTCAGGAGCTGTTTCTTCCCCTATTGCTGTCAGCATATTTCCTGCATATTAAGAAGTAGCACCATATTTCATATGAAATATAAGCTTCATTTTTAAGTAAGTTACTAAACTATAAATGAGCAATTTGCTCAAGAATATAGGAATTTAGAATTTTCCTATTTTGGCTTTTGCACTAAACCCAAAAGTGATGAAGCTGATTAAGACTAACATGCCCCCTTTCCAACTCACAAGTTCTTGCTAGTCAGTAAGCACTTTGCTGTCATCTCTCTCATGCTTCTCCAAATTCTAAACCTTTTCAGCCTTCCATTACTGTTAGCTGAAAACATTCTTTTAATTTAGGAGTATTTGGGGATGTCTGATCCTTATACTTAATTTTGAGTACTTTGTATATATAAATGCTCTTCTATAATTACCTTCCAAAATTCTCAAAGGATTGGACAACGGAATATTGCATTCCCAAAGTCTATTTCCTGTTTTAACAGTGAAGGTCAAAATCCTCATTTTATTTCCTTTCTAGAGCTTTGTCCACTTCAGATAGAGGAATTATATTTTTTCTTCTCCACATAAATCTAGGAACATTGCAACTGTTGCCAGGAAAAATAAATTACAGTTTTAAGCTGCAAATCTGTAGGTTTAAAGGTGCACCTTCCTTCAACATTATTTTAAAAGAAAAATACTATATTTCAGCCAGCCAAGAAGACAGGTTCTTGGGTCTACTTCCCACTATTAAGTTCAGTTCTCTGTTTTGGAATGCCTAAAGGAATCTTATGATTCTTTCCAGAAAAGAAGTACAATTTAAAATCCTTGGACATTGGCCTCAGTGAAGAGCGAGGTGATTAACACATGAAAATGCCATTATTTCTCAACACTATTTCCATGTATTTTTTTGATTTATTATTTTTATTATTTTTATTTTTTATTAACATATAATGTATTATTAGCCCCAGGGGTAGAGGTCTGTGTATTTCCGTGTATTTTTATACTGTCTCTCTTTCGGTCTTCAGTGCATGACCAATTACATTGTGCATACAACCTTGCTGTAAATATTTAATTGGAAATATAGAACTTGAATTTTCTTTATATATCTAGAATTTTTCAATTGTGTTGCCTTTATAAAATACAGTTTGGAAGAGCAATACTTACATTTTGTGTTCTTTCCAGAGAAACCACCACTATGTTGGATTATAGAAATAAAAATTAAATACTCAAATATGCACAGACAAACCTCATTCACATGAATGGGGGGAGCCAAGAATCAGGTTTACAATGTGCAATTTTTTGCTCAGATATATCTTCCTTGAAGAACCATTTTTTAGCTTAAAATACCTTAAATATATGTGTAGGGAGCTTATTCTGTGTCAATGTTTGTGAGGATTAAGGATGTCTGACTTTTTTCAAAATGCAGATGTCTGAACCAAGTCATCGACTTCAGAGAAAATCAGTTAGTCTTACAAAGAAACTGCTTGACTGACCTACTTGCAATCAAATCACTGATACGAGAACTAGAAGTTGAAAATGATGATGAAAAAGAACTTGAAGTTATAGACTATGGAGTTGTAGGGTTGGTCTAGTCAGAAAGACTTAGAAAGATGGTGTAGATAAGAAGTATCGGATTTCTGAAATGGAATACAAATACCAGGCAGCCAGCAAATAAATAGGTAATGATTGGGGCATATTTTTCCTCCAACATTGTTAAATTTGAAACTGGGACATAAACAGTACATGGAGCATGATCCCAATAAAGCCAAATCAAAATAAAAAAACTACCTGGGATTACTTATGGGAGGTAAGATTATGGGATACTGCAATATTTGTTCATCATTGTATCTGAAATAAGCACTTAATAATTATTTTCATCTTCCATCCAGCTTTTTCCAGTTTCTATAGTAAATAAATGGTACCTTGTACTAAAAAAATGTATTATTTAAAAACACACCTGTTTCTGAAATGAGATGATTGTGGTAGAAGATCAAGAGTTGATGGCTCAGCAGTCTATAGAAGCAGTCTATAGTCTATAGCAGTCTATAGTCTATAGAATTACTGCTAGGTAATTCTTCCCCCAGGGAGATGTAAATCTAGATGAATAGGGGATTATATGGAAGAAATCAAAGAGATTTTCTTAATCCAACCGACAGCTTCTGATCTTGACTGTACAGAAAAGTCTCCATTAGCACAGCATCAGAGAGCAGTAGAAGGCATATTCCAGGCTGGAATCATATGGATAACAGTGTTGCTATGCATAGGAATTTACCTTCTTAATTGTCACCTTAAACCACAAAGTCAATTATTTCTCACGTATGGAAGACACAATAGCAACATAGTTTACTCTACTGGCCAAGGAAACTTCTCAAGTGAGAGAAGTACCCAACCTGTAACTGAAGTATTCCACTGGACTCTGCCTTTCTAAAGCTTTAGCCCCTGGGTAAGAACTCCCAAGGGTCTGGGTCTCTGCCTATATAATGTAACGTAATCTGCTTTTCCTGAACCTCCAGACCCTAGTTTTGCTCATGGACATTACTACTTTTTTAATGGCCAAAGTCTGTCTTGAACACCCAGCCTCACCCTTCAGCTTCCTATTGTTAAGTCAGCAGATTAACAAACTTAATTCCACCTGCAAACTCAGTTCCCTTTTGCCAGGTAATCTTACATATGTACAAATTCCACAGATTAGGACACAGATACCTTTGGGGGTCCTTAATCTGCCTACCACACATCAATTCATATCAATTCATACATTCATGACTCTCAGCAAGCTCCAAGCAGGACAAGTAGGAAGCAAAGTATACCTAAGAACAAAAATCACATGTAGACACCAAACTACTGCAATACAAAGGTTTTTGTTTTGTTTTGTTTTGTTTTTATGTAAAACCAGGATTAAAATTTAATGTGCAGAGATTTACAGTGGCATTCAAAAGTTGACCTATTTCATAGGGATGCAGATTAACGATATTAATATCTTTCACTTTTTCACAGATAAGCTATTCCATATTTTCATCTTAAAACTATTTTTTTCCAATTTATTTATTTTCAGAAAAACAGTATTCATTATTTTTTCACCACACCCAGTGCTCCATGCAAGCCGTGCCCTCTATAATACCCACCACCTGGTACCCCAACCTCCCACCCCTCTGCCACTTCAAACCCCTCAGATTGTTTTTCAGAGTCCATAGTCTCTCATGGTTCACCACCCCTTCCAATTTACCCAAAAGCACATACCCTCCCCAATGTCCATAACCCTACCCCCCTTCTCCCAACCCCCCTCCCCCCAGCAACCCACAGTTTGTTTCGTGAGATTAAGAGTCACTTATGGTTTGTCTCCCTCCCTATCCCATCTTGTTTCATGGATTCTTCTCCTACCCACTTAAGCCCCCATGTTGCATTACTACTTCCTCATATCAGGTAGATCATATGATAGTTGTCTTTCTCCGCTTGACTTATTTCGCTAAGCATGATACGCTCTAGTTCCATCCATGTTGTCGCAAATGGCAAGATTTCGTTTCTTTTGATGGCTGCATAGTATTCCATTGTGTATATATACCACATCTTCTTTATCCATTCATCTGTTGATGGATATCTAGGTTCTTTCCATAGTTTGGCTATTGTGGACATTGCTGCTATAAACATTCGGGTGCACGTGCCCCTTTGGATTAAGAGCCCAGAAATAGACCCTCAACTCTATGGTCAACTAATCTTTGACAAAGCAGGAAAGAATGTCCAATGGAAAAAAGACAGCCTCTTTAACAAATGGTGTTGGGGGGGCGCCTGGGTGGCTCAGTGGGTTAAGCCGCTGCCTTCGGCTCAGGTCATGATCTCGGGGTCCTGGGATCGAGTCCCGCATTGGGCTCTCTGCTCAGCGGGGAGCCTGCTTCCTCCTCTCTCTCTGCCTGCCTCTCTGCCTACTTGTGATCTCTCTCTGTCAAATAAATAAATAAAATCTTTAAAATAAATAAATAAATAAATAAATGGTGTTGGGAAAATTGGACAGCCACGTGCAGAAAAATGAAATTGGACCATTTCCTTACACCACACACAAAAATAAACTCAAAATGGATTAAGGACCTCAATGTGAGAAAGGAATCCAACAAAATCCTTGAGGAGAACACAGGCAGCAACCTCTTCGACCTCAGCTGCAGCAACATCTTCCTAGGAACATCGCCAAAGGCAAGGGAAGCAAAGGCAAAAATGAACTGTTGGGATTTCATCAAGATCAAAAGCTTTTGCACAGCAAAGGAAACAGTTAAAAAAATCAAAAGACAACTGACAGAATGGGAGAAGATATTTGCAAACGACATATCAGATAAAGGACTAGTGTCCAAAATCTATAAAGAACTTAACAAACTCAACACCCAAAGAACAAATAATCCAATCAAGAAATGGGCAGAGGACATGAACAGACGTTTCTGCAAAGAAGACATCCAGATGGCCAACAGACACATGAAAAAGTGCTCCATATCACTCGGCATCAGGGAAATACAAATCAAAACCACAATGAGATATCACCTCACACCGGTCAGAATGGCTAAAATCAACAAGTCAGGAAATGACAGATGCTGGCGAGGATGCGGAGAAAGGGGAACCCTCCTACACTGTTGGTGGGAATGCAAGCTGGTGCAACCACTCTGGAAAACAGCATGGAGGTTCCTCAAAATGTTGAAAATAGAACTGCCCTATCACCCAGCAATTGCACTACTGGGTATTTACCCTAAAGATACAAACGTTGTTTTGTTTTTATTTTTAAGTCTTAGAAGCAGCTAAGAGTGGTGGTGAGGGAGGGCAGATACATTATGTATAAGGTAACAACCAAGAAAATGTCAGCAAAATCTTAATCAGAAGATCATTAGAGGCTAGAAGACAATGGAAAAGCAGTGAAAGAAAAATAGTCAAACTAGAATTCTATATCCAGTGAAAATACCATCCAAAAATATAAGTCAAATAAATTTTTTTCATAAAAGACAACTAAATCATCTTTAATGAATTTGCACTGTAAAAATTTTTTTAAGTTTCTTAGGCTGAAAAAAAATAATAGCAGATAGAAATCTGATGGTGCAGGAAGGAATGGAAAACACTGCAAGAAGTAAATAGGTCAGTAAATATAAACAGTGCTTAAAAATTATTCTTAGTATATGATTTTTAAATGTGTCTAAAAAATTATTGATTCTTTAAATTAAAAATAATGTAGTGTAATGTGTGGTTTAAAGAAAATGGGAAAGTAAAATATATGACAAAAAGATATGAAAGGCATATGAAAGGACAGTAAATGGAGCATATATTTTTAATATTCTTATACTGGCAAAAGACTATTTTGTGGAAGTAGATGTTGTTAAATTAAAGATTCATGTAAAATTTTAGAATTACTGCTCAAAATAATTAATGGAAGTAAGTATAATTCTGAAAGTCAATAGAGGACATATACTGTATACTAAAAATACTTCATCAACACACAAAAAAATGGAGGATAAAGGAAGAAACAGGAATAAAAAGTCAATGAGCTTAGAGAACTTACAGGATGAGAGGACATACATAGATACACAAATAAATAATGTTGTAAATGGCATAAAGAATCAAATTAAAAGGCAGAGACTGTCAGGAACACAAGATAACAAACTATATTTCAAGAATGAATAAAAATGCAAAACATCTGAAAATAAAAAAGGTAACCATACAGACATTGACAAAAAGAAATATGGTATAACTATATATTATTAGAATTGTACTTCAAAATGAGGAATATTATCAGAGACAAAGAAAGACATTTCGTAATGGTAAAGGAGTCAATTCCTAAGACAAAACAATCTTAAATGTATATACAATTAGTACTAAAGCTCCCAAGCAGAAATAGAGAATACCCGAGAGAGAGAAAGAGAGAGAGCACTGTCAACCAGCTGATATAATTGACATTTAAAAAGCACTACATTTAATGACAGTAGAATACAAGTATACAAGGAACATGCCTGAAGATAGATCCTTTTTTGGCATTAAAAAAATCTAAATTTCAAAGAATTGAAATTATGCAGACTATAATTAGAATTAGAACTTAGAAATCAATAACAAAAGATATTTTAAAAATCTCCAAACATTTGGAAATGAAATAATCAATTATAAATTACCATGCATCAAAGTCACAGGTACACCAAAAAATATTTTCAGCTGAATGAAACAAAAACATCAAAATTTCTATGTTACAGGTAGCTCCTACAGAAAAATGTTATGCTTTAAATGAATGTATCAAAAGAGAAGAAATTTGTAAAATTGGTGATTCATGTGTCCTCCTTAAGAATCTCAAAAAAGAATGGGTTAAATAAGTAATGGGGGATTAAGGAGTTCACTTGTTACCAACACCATGTGATATATGGAATTGTTGGATCACTGTACTGAACACCTGAAAGTAATATAATGCTGCATATTAACTATATTGGAATTAAATTTTTTTACAGTTCCTAACTACTATAAAAAAAAGGATCTCAAAAAAGATTAAGAACTAAAACTAAAATGGAGAAAAGGAAGTAGTGAAATAAAGACAGAAATCAATGAATGAGAAAACAAATTATATAAAAAAATCAAAGATTTGTTCTTTATAAAGAGTAACAAAATTGATAAATTCTTATTAGAACAGAGCAAGAAAGAGAGAAATATTAATTATCAATATCAGATTAAAGAGGGGGCAACACTATAAAACAAAGTAATAAAAATAACAACAGGATATTATAAAAATTTTATGGTGAAATATTTTATGACTTAGATGAAATGAATAAATTCCTTAAGAAACAAAACTTACTAAAACTGCATTAGTTTGCTATGACTGCCATAACAAAATACCACAGACTAGATGACTTACCAACAGAAATTTATTTCGTCATAATATAGAGGCTGAAATCCAAGAACAAGGTATTAGAATACCTTGGTTTGTTATGAGACCTGTCTCTTCAGCTTGCTATATCCATACACCACCTTTTCTCCGTGCATGTGCATCCTTAACATCTCTTCCTCTCTTATAGGACATTACTCCTACTAGATTAAAGAGTCACCCTTATGACCTCATTTAACCTTAATTACCTCTTTAAAGACCCTCTACCCAAATACAGTCACACTGGGGGTAAGAACATCAACATATGAATTCTGGGGAGACACAATTGAGTCAATAATGTCCACTAAACAAGAAGTAGAAAATCTGAATTGCCTTATAATGATTAAAGAATTCGCATTCTCAGTTTTAAAATGTTCTGTTTCTTAACAGGCATGTGTGTTATAGAATTGTACAATTAATATCTTTGCATATGACTGCATGTAAATTATATCTAAAGTCATGGGCTTTGAATGAGTTCCCACTTTCAATTATTCCTAAGGTCAAATCTACACCTACCCATATTAAGGTTTGGTTCCCAAAGCCAATACAATTCTTTTTTATGTTTAAATAGTCCCAGCTGGATTCCATCCATCCCAAGTGAAGAGGTGTGTATCAAAACCAGGAGAACCATTACTTTTTTCTTCTACTGTGTTGCCTTCCCTCCTGACCTGGAAAAATGCATGTGATTTGATCTTCCTCCTGTGTATCCCTTCTTGAATATTAGTACTGCCTTCCAACAAGCTAAAGCCAGAAATGTAGCCATTTCTCTTTTCCCCAACATCCAATCCAACCTCAGGACTTACAACACTACTTCCTAAGTATCTCACTAAGTCATCAAATCTGATCAATTTTGAGAATATATGAAGTATTTTTATTAGTTAATTTGAAGTATTTTTATTAATTTGAGAGATTCTTACTATTGCAGGAGCAGGATTTATTCCATATCCAATAAATCCCCTTTAGATTACATCCCTGATGACTTAAAGTTTCTCTGGGTGCTCTTTCCCCTGTGGGTCCCCCACCCACTTGGTGTGCGAATCCTGAAATGTAGGAGTCTAGGATGGGGGCATTTCCTATTTCCAGAAGCATCAGATGACCTACTTTGCAACTGTATTGTACTCATTTATTACTTGGACTTATTAAGGAGACACAATCTTCACCTCTGGGCACAGAAACATAAATGGCAATAATTAAATGTGATTATACTGAGAATATTAAGATTTTAATCCTTAACTGGAAGATAAGATGAAAGGTAAAATAATCGATCAGGCAAGGAAGCAAGCCTCCAAAATTTGTACAACCTACACAGAAGATAAATTCAGCAAATATTATAAGCACCAAAAATTAAGCAGGATTGTTTTTGGTCTTGAGACACTCAGTCTTATAAGGGACACACACAAAAAGCATAAACTCCTACCTGTGGAATGACATATACACAATTAATAGTTTTTTGTTCAAGACAGAGCATTGCAGAGATATACTGGGTAGTGGTAAATAGCATGAGCTTTGAAAGAGATCACTTCAGTTTAAATTCCCATTCTAATCCTATGAAATGGTGGAAACTTGGATATGTTACTTAAGTTTGGGACCTTGGTTTTCCATCTGTCAACAGAGTTGTAGACCTGATTATGTTTTATATGTGTTATAATATATGTTACAGTAGATTTTACATATACATAAAGCATGTTTAAACTAGTAACTGAAACTCTGTAAGTGCAACATAATTTTTTAAGTAGGTAGGTAATATGTAATTTTTCTAAGGAAACATTAAATGTATTTTTTTTTCTGCAAAATTCTCCCTTACTCTTTGTGGGATAAGGATTTGCGAAGACCTCACAAAAGGAAAGCATCTCAAGAGGGTTCTCAAGCATAAAGTAAGAGTGAAAGGAGGGAGGACAGATAAGGTGCTGAAGGAGCCAGCACCTTCTGGAGAGTTCTGAGAATACCAGTATTAGTTACCTGGACACAAAGCACTTGGGGCAAAAAGAGAAGGGCAATACCTAATGTAGAGAGGTAGATCAAAATCAGCTCATCAGATCACAGAGGAAATTATTTCTTGTGCTGAAAACTATGGGCATTCTCCTACATTATCCTAAAGAGCAAGAGGAATCCCTAAAGCATTTTAAAATTTGGGCCCATAATTGTATTTTAGAAAAGTTATTCTGATGGGGAATGGACTGAAAATACATTAGCAAAGATACTCCTGAATTATTTTTTTCTTGAGTTATACTATAAGAAGTGGCCAATATTACTAAGAAAGGGCTTTCTTTGTCTTTGAGGTGTTCCTTCCTGGATCAAAAGGAAACAACTTTTCTCTACCTCTCTCTTCTAGTCTGAAGCCCTCTCAGTCCTCCAGTCCACTCATCTTCTACCACCTACCCCAAATACTGAATAAGTTTGACCTAACCAATTTTGATCAACAGTCTAAGCCAGAGGTTGAGAGGAAGAAAAGGACCCCTGGTGGTACTGGGCATATGGAATCCAAGCACCTCAGGATGGAATGGAAGAGTGAAGGGCTCATAAGGGAAGACTGAGTGTAAGAAATACACCCCTCAAAGGGAAAAAAATGACGAAAACGTTTTGCAACATCTTCTGAATACATGTGTGATTGATAGCCTGAAAGGAATGGCCCCCTCTTTTTGCCCTTCCAAATATTAGGGACAGAGCTAATGGGTTATTGATTTTGAACATAAATATTTAATGTCATTGTGACCGCTGCTCTGAAGAAAACTACCGTGCGTATTTTGGGACCTATTATAGGATGTATTGTGTCCTGGGGTATTCAGGGAAAGCTTCCTCCAGAAAGTGGCAGTGAAACAAGTTCTCAAAATAGAAGTTACCAGGAAAAGAACATGGAGAAAAGTGGTCACAGACAGAAGCAACAACATGTATGAAAACATTGAGGTTGGAATGGTCTTGATGGTCAAGTGTTAGTGAAGGCTGAAGTGACTAGAACATGGTGGGCAAGGAGGACAATGGCATACAGAGGATGGAGAGGTAAGGGCTGGCAAGGTTTGAAGTCACAGCCTTCTGATAAACATGTAACACTTGAAACAGACCATGGGATACAAGCATTTGGGTATTTTTTTAGATTAGTAAATTCAAGTGAATCACTTCCTGGTTTTGACTATCCTTTATGGAAAATCCTAGCATAGTAGATGGAGTACAATTATTGTTTTATGTCTGGGAATATCCAAGGCTATATGAGAGTAGAAGAATGGGTAAGACCCCATCCCCTCTATAGCTCTGTTGCTAAGCTAAAATTTTATTTGCATTGCTAAAGAATCTCTTTATACTAGGAGGGAGATTAACAAGCAGTGCTGCAGAAATATGAGAGTCATTACTGCTGATTAAATGATAATTTTCTAGAGCGACATTATGCATCAGAAAAGAAAATAATGAGCTCACTTGAATTTATGGACCCCATGGCAGCTGGGAGAAGTTCTCTCATCTGCTGATGAACAGCTTCCATGCCAACTATTTGAAGGGATTATATAGATGTTTGAGATAGGCACAGACTTAGAGGTTAAAAAGTGGGCACCTTGGCAAGCAAGCTTACCTCACTGCAGTCAGCCTGCTGGAAGTAATAAATAACACTAGTAAAGACAATAAAAAGAATTTGCATATATATTCTAGTCTATCAATTACTTTGAGTCAAGATGAGAAAAAGAAGACAGAGCCAAGTGGATAGAATGTAGTAAAAAAGAAGTCTTAGCCTGACATATAGAAAGCAATGGAAATCAGAGTTCAAGAAAAGCCAGTTTGACATAGAGTCAGTCATTACCCAATGTATTCTTTTGCTACACCTGCCATAACAAAATACAACACAATGGGTGGCTTAAACAACAGAAATTTATGCTTCTTAAAGTGTATCAATTTACCCCCTTCTAGACTTGGCTTAAACCCCCCTTTTTCTTCCCAAGTGCCCTTCTTCCAATCCACCTTCCCTTCCCAGTTTTCTTTATAGCAGGTGGCATAGATATGATTAATTACTAAATTACTTATTTACCTATAATCCCATAGTGGAAACCTGTCTTTCCCACTCACAAGACTTAATTAACCTTTCTAAAGCATGTGTCCTCAACTGGTCATTGGGGCTCATCATGGTACACAGTTCATACCTAGAGTTAAATGAGCAGATACACATCAAGCACTTTTCTCAGTTCCCAGAACATAGTAACATTCAGTATACGTCAACTTTTTCTCATTAGGAGGAAAAAAGAGATGAAATCTGCATAAAACATGAAGAAATCCCTTTAAAGTGGGGCAAAGGTAAAAAGCAAAATGCTTTCTTAATGATTGATTCAACAAACATTTATTGATTAGCTCCTCTTTCAGTCTCAAATAACATTTGGTTTATGATACAGGTTTCCTTTAGAAAGCTTTTAAAGAAATTGGTGGAAGCACACTGATGACAAATGAACATTAGTGAAAAGTACTAGTGTGGTCTTGGAGATTAAACATCTTTCACCCATACCATTCCATGAAAATGTTTCATCGAAGTTGCCTCTCTTTCAGCAATTTAAAATTTCCCTTCTTGGCTTAGTCTGTCATCTTTGTGCATGTTCCACATCGTCAAACTGCACATATTTGATATAAAAAATACTATGATGGAAAGCAATTGTGTCTGAATAAAAGAAGGGGTCCAGAGGAGAATCACTCAAACAGCGATACTCTCTAAAATCACCAGGGCCGGCACTTTTCACTGTGTAAAATGCTATCCCTGGTGTTAATAGCATAATTTTCCTACCCTGTCAGATAATGGTGAGTTATCAAATTCCTGACTCCTAAAAAATGTCAGCTCACTTTCTTACTCTTATTTCCTAAGAATTAACTCATCAAGTTGGTTCCTTAATGCATGTAATTCTGTCATGAGAATTTCTTTCCACAATAGTAAACGTTCCTATTTGCCAGTGTGGTATATTTCATATCTTAAAGATGTGATGACACAACTTTCAGGAAAAAATTAAATACAAAGCTGGCATGTTGTGGGCACTCAATAAGTATTTGGGTTACTGAGGAATCAGAAATAGCTCTAAGAGCAAGCAACTCTGCAGGTTAATGGTTATTTCTCCATTCTACAAATGCAGGAGCAGTGGTTGACTAAGGTTAAGTAACTCCTTTGAGGCTGCATAGTGGTAAAAAACAGAGGACGTGAAGCCCAGGTCTTCCTGATGCAGAAGTCACCCCTGCCTGGACAGCTCATCTGCATGGAGTGATGGGCAAGGTGGAAGCAGTCCTGTATGACTCCAGGCTGAGGGCACATTCCCTGTGCTGTCCATGCCTCATGCTTGCCATGGGGCAGAGTATAAATCTCTTTCCTGCCTGTAACCCTCACCAGACTACGTGGATCACTTCTTTCCAAGCATAGTGTAGTGCCTGGCACTTTCTAAGAGTTCAGTAAATTGTGTTGAGTGGTAAGAAGCAATAAAATCTTCATTGTCATTAAAAGAAAAATTGTAAAATTATGTATGTAATATGGAGTCAAAGAGTGACTTTACATATCTTTTTGACTTTACATATCTTTTAAAATGTGAATATCTGCCTTATAGATGTAATGTACAGTAAATATGTTTTGTGTCACAGAATATGCACCTTTTATTTAATATCGGATCATCTGTACTCCAAAACTTTATAGAGTGCTGTTCACCGTAGAAAAAACAAAATGCTCCCACTCATTTAATTCTTCAGTACTATCATCCCATTCTTCACTTTGGGGTGTCCCTAGGGTTCCCCCAGAATTACATCCTTGTCCTTGTCCCTCTTTACTTCTCAGTCTTCCAACTTCCTGAGAGGACTCACAGCCATGCCCATAGCCTCAGCTGTTGATACAATGGACATTTTCATGGATGCCCAGATTCCCTGTGCTGCTGGAGGATTTATTTCTCCAGAGTCAGGCAGTACTGGCAGCTAATAAGCCTGAGGTCTTAGCCCTGTCTAGGAAATTTCTCTCAGCTGAAGAAAGCTACTTTACCCAAGGTCAATCCTTCACCCAGGCAGTCGACAACCAGTGACCATGAGGGAGTGTAAATGCCCACTCCCTTCACCGTGTTATCCCAGCAACAGAGCTCCCCCTGAATTAAGTAAAAGCCTGTTTTGAGTCTACATTGCATGCACAGTCTCTGACCACCCCAACCCTGTAGGTTTCTCTTCTCACATAGATGTTGATCTTAAGATATTCCTAATAAAATTCCTGCACATGAATTTTCATCTGAGAGTCTGTTTCTAGAGAATCCAACGTATAAGAACTAGTGACTTTCAAGGCTTGATTTCTAGTTCATTCCCCTTTGACAAGCCCCAGAATCATGTATTTCTTTGCCTGTTGAAGATCTTCCATCTACATTCTCTTAATCACTTCAGACTCTACCTTCCCAAACTGAACTCGTTTTCTACATCCGAGATTCCAATCTCCCCTTAGATATTCCTTCTCAAGGAACTTCACCGCCAGCACCTAAGCCTGCCAAGCCACAGATGGGTGTATTAATGATAGCTTAAAGGTAGCTTCTTGAAAGATCCCACACCTATGATCTTACAGTTTCTGCATGTGAGGACAAGAAGCAGAGCTGGGTCCTCTGCTAAGCTACAGCCATGGTGTTGGCCAGGGAAGGAGTCCCATCAGTGTGGAAGGATTCAGTTCCAATCTCATGTAGTCATTAGGAGAATTCAGTCTTTTGCAGGCTGCAAGAATGAGGAACTCAGTTTCTTAGTGTTGTGGACAACAGGCTCAACTGACCTCAAGTGACCTCAGTTCCTCACCACATGCCATAGGCAGCTCCTAATATGGCACTTTGCTTCTGAAAAGCAGCAGGAGCAAGAGAGTTCTGCTAAGACAGTATTAGTATCCTATGTAACAGAATCACGAAAGTGACATCCCATCACCCTTGCCATATTCACATGGCTGGAAGAAAGTCACATTGAAGTGCTGCCCTCAGTGATGAGGAGCGGCCTACAGAAAGGTGGAATCATGGGGCCACCTCAGGATATGCCCACCACATGGGATATATTCTCTTTATTTTAGCCCCACCTACAGGTACTCTTTATCAACAGAAGAAAAAAAAAATTGCGTTCCATGATGCTTTTAGGCTCTTGGCTTTCTGGGATATTTGACCTAATGTTCAGAAATCAAGTAAGAAAACTAGCAATCTCCTAAAGTTGAAAAAGTTCATTTAAGAGTAATCTTTCTGAGGAGGGGAGAAAATGTGCACGGAAATGTCCATATTCTTGCTTATCAGAGCAACACTGCAGCAATGCAACATAGTAGAAAGTGCATGGCAACAATCATCTAGAATACTTAACCAGGAGCATGTATTACCCACAATATAAAAAAGGAGTTCTTAACTTCTGCAGCTCTTCCCATTTCTGTCAGGCCATGCATTGCCCTGTCCCAAAGCCTTCCAGAATAAGATGCCTATAAATCCACACCCCCATTCTCATTTCAGTATCTACCAGCCATCATTCTCAGGTTTCTTTTGCCAAGTTGGCTTGGAAAGATATCACTATCATACTCCTTGATTTAGAAGAGTGACATTCTGAATGATGATTTGGTAAAGTTCTAAATAACAAGAATTGGGGGGCAGGTAAATATGGCTTCCTTTCCTGTATTGCCTGGCAAGTTCCTTCAGTTGAATAGGCTTCAATTTCCTCAGCAGTAAAATGGAGACAAAAATAGCATGTTTGCAATTATAAATAGGATTATTTCCTTCATTTCTCTTTCTGTTACTTTCTTAGTAGTACATAGATTTCTGTATATTGACCTTCTATCCTGCAACTTTACTGAGTTCATTTATCAGTTCTAGCAGTTTTTCAGTGGAGTCATTAGGGTTTTCTATATACAGTATGATGTCATCTGCAAATAGTACAAGTTTTACTTCGTCCTTATATTTTGGATGTTTTTTATTTTTCTTGTCTGATTACTGTGGCTAGGATTTCCAGTCCTCTGTTGAATAAAACTGGTAAGGGTGGGTATCCTTGTCTTGTTCCTGATCACAAAGGAAAAGTTTAGTTTTTCACCACTAAGGATGATGTGAGCTGTAAGTTTTTCATACAATGGCCTTTATTACCTTGGGGTATGTTTTCTCTAAACCTACTTTATTGAGAGATTTTATCATGAATGGATGCTATACGCCATTGAATGTGTTTTCTGCATTTACTAAAACCCTAACATTTGCAAGAACATGAATAGATCTAGAGGATATAATGCAGAGAAAGACAAGTAGCATATGATTTCACTCATATGTGGAAACAAACAAAGAAAAAAAAGAGAAAAACAGTAAACCAGACTCTTAACTATAGGGAACAAACTGGTAGGTCTCAGAGGAGAGGTGGAGGGTGGGGGTGGATGGATGAAATAGGTGAAGGGGATTACGAGCATACTTATTGTGAGGAGCACTGAGCCATGTATAGGATTGTTGAACCATTATACTGTACACCTGAAACTAAAGTAAATAAAATAAAATTAAAATTAAAATTATTTAAAAATTTAATAATTATCAAACCCTTGCCATTTTTTAAATTTTCCAATTAAATTCCTATTCAAAACTATCATTACTACCACCACTCTTTTTATCAAAGAAAAAAGATTTCAAACCAAAGAACTAAAAGGACATAATCTTGAATTACGGACAGTCTTCTTAAGTGGAATATATTTAGTTTTGGGTTAAAAAACAACAAAAAAACAAACATCCAAAGAACAATCAAGAAATGGGCAGAAGAGGGGCACTGGGTGGCTCAGTGGGTTAAAGCCTCTGCCTTCGGCTCAGGTCATGATCCCAGGGTCCTAGGGTCGAGCTCTGCATCGGGCTCTCTGCTTGGCAGGGAGGCTGCTTTCTCCTCTCTCTCTGCCTGCTTCTCTGCCTACTTGTGATCTCTGTATGTCAAATAAATAAATAAAATTTAAAAAAAATTTTTTAAACCCAAAAAACAAAATCTTTTCATTTATAATGATGTGCATGGAACTAGAGGGCATTATGCTAAGCAAAATAAGTCAATCAGAGAAAGACAATTATCATATGATCTCACTGATATGAGGAATTTAAGAAATAAGACAGAGGATCATAGGGGAAGGGAGAGGGAAAATGAAAGATGAAACCAGAAAGAGAGACAAACCATAAGAGAATCTTAATCTCAGGCAACAAACTGAGGGTTGCTGGAGGGGAGGGGGTAAAGAGATAGGGTGGCTGGGTGATGGACATTGGGGAGGGTATGTACTCTGGTGAGCACTGTGAACTGTGTGAGACTGATGCATCACAGACCTGTACCCGTGAAACAAATAATTTTTATATGTGAATTAAAAAACAAAAAAGAAACCTCTCTCTCCAGCAGTTTTTCTTACATTGCCAAGGCATCTTCATCATGGATTTCCACTATGATTTCACTAACACTAGGGTTTAGCAACTCCTGGATTAGAAGCCCAAGCTCCCATTAGCGCGAAGTAATAGAACTGGTGTTACTGCCCTTTTGTATCTCAATCACTAAATAAATGTTTGGCTTAACCTGTATCAATGCATGTTTCCTTCCTTCCTTCCTTCCTTCCTTCCTTCTTTCCTTCCTTCCTTCCTTTATTTTTAAGATTTTATTTATTTAAATGACAGAGAGAGACACAGTGAGAGGGAGAATACAAGCAGGGGGAGTGGGAAAGGGAGAAGCAGCCTTCCTGCCTAGCAGGGAGCCGGAGCAGGGCTCGATCCCAGGACCCCAGGATCATGACCTGAGCAGAAGGCAGAGGCTTAATGACTGAGCCACCCAGGCAACCCCCATGTTTTTCACTAAGATACCTCAAATCAAACAGGGCCTCAAACTTTCATGCTATTTTGACTGATTCACTGTGAACAGAATCAGTGAAACTTCTCAGCAATTGGTTATCACATTTTTGTGTAAATGGGATTTGGGGGGCTATTACAACTTGATGAGTTTGTTTGAACCAGGCTGGTCTCATCTTCACCAAGTAGGGAAACCTGAGGAGGAAAGGAGTGGGGGCTTTTACAAAAACCTCACACATCTTAAATACAGAAACATTATGCAGTCTTTCTGGTAAATTACACTTGATTGGGATGGAAGATAAATGTCACAATTGAGAGCAATTTGTAAAAATGCAACTGGAAATAATTTCTTTGCTTGTGTTGTTAAAAAGAAATATCCTCCCAATCATAGATTTAAACAGGGTGGTGATGTATGGCATGTATTAACTGAACAATCCTGCAGCTCTGTGTGACAGTTTATTTACATATATATGCATCCATGTGTTTGTGTATTGGCAGTCAAGAAATGTTTGTATTTTAATCTACTATTTCTGTCTGGATGTAAAAAGGAAGAACAGAAATGTGTTTTCTAGACTTGGCTTGCACATAGATTTTCTTAATAAAAAACATGCATTGATACAGGATAAGCCAATCATTTGTTTAGCATGATTCATAAAGTAAAAAAAAAAAAAAATGGGCTGGGAAATCTTCTTATATATTTTCACTGGTATACTGGAATATGCTGTATAATTTTAGTTGAAAATGACAGCAACCCAACTAAAACTGAATTTGGGAGTAGGAGATGAATTAACTAGCAATAGGGAAAATTTTGTGGTGCATTGTTAGAAACAGTGGGCTACATGCTCAAATGGTGAAATCAAAACTCTCTATCTCACCATTCTGCCTTCTTCTTTTTTTTTTCCAATTTATTTATTTTCAGAAAAACAGTATTCATTATTTTTTCACCACACCCAGTGCTCCATGCAAGCCGTGCCCTCTATAATACCCACCACCTGGTACCCCAACCTCCCACCGCCCCCCCCCCGCCACTTCAAACCCCTCAGACTGTTTTTCAGAGTCCATAGTCTCTCTGCCTTCTTCTTTGTTGGCTCTACTCTCATATTCTCTCCAAGAAGTGGCAAAAATCAGTGACCAACAAATGACATTTATATCTTAATAGCCTAATAACTTGAGGTGAAAAAGCATGCCTTTTTCTTAGTAATTTAATGATTATTGGGCTTCCCACTAAGTCCAACTATCCAATTCAGATTCAATCACTAGCCACAGAATGTGGTGGTCTCATTCATTAAAAGTCTGTCACTGTTCACCACCTGGACCTGGAAGTGAAGTCAATCTCCACTACCAACACGTATATGGTCTGTAAATTAGGGAGGTATGTCTCTTAGAGAAAGGAAAATGTTCTGCTGAGGTACAGCAAACAATCAGAAATAGATGTCCCCAACCTTTGAGATATTACTATGTTTGTTTCTGTCCAGAGCCAATTTACATTCTGGTTTAGTAGTGCCTGGTAGGATTTTTTGCTCTTTTAATAATTGACCCTGTAGCATGTCACCTGCCTGCGTAATACTGGCAGCTTATCGTACTCTGTCTACCATAAAATAAGACAGTAATGATAACACCTTCAAAGGAAATGATTGTGGGGATGCATGAATGTTTCACAATGTTCTCACATAGAATGAGCAGAGATCACACACCCACCTTCGTGATTACAGTCTTGTTTATGTACTTCTTTACTGACAAGCTAGTAACCTAATAATTACAGCTTATTAAGTGCAAGGGAAAAAAGACAGCATCAACATAGCAGAATGAGCATCTGACTTAGAACTACACAAATGTGGATTAAAATTCTATGTCGGGTCCTCAGTAAATTAGAGCTATAAATTTTTTAAGTTAATTGAGTGTGTCATTCTAGACAAGTTGTTTAGCCTCTCCAAACCTGAGTTTTCTCATCTCTAGAAAAGGGATAAAGATATGCACCTTGCAGATGTGTAATGGGGATCAAACATAGCAAAAATTAGGTGCAAGTGTCATATAGGAATGAAATTAAAAATAGCTATTATCCTAGGAATAAAAATGGCATTTAATATGGATATAAAAAGCTACTGAGGAAATAACTGATAGTTTGTAAAACCAACTCTGGAAAAGAAAAGAACTTGCTTTAAAAAAAAAAAAAGAATAGGGATTGAAACACACACAAAAAAGACTCATTCTGACTCTATTGCAAATGTAACACAATGTTCAATTTTTAGAAAAGATACATTTATAAGGAAAGACATTTATGTACACAAAGAGATTAAAAGACACTGGTATGTATTGTACTCTCATAAACTGAGGGTAAAACCGCCTAATTTTTGACATCATGACAGAGATAGCATAGATGGAGTTCAGGGGTGAAACATGTATTTACATGGCCCTATGGAGTTTACAGTTCATGTGCATGGTTTTCACAGGAAGGTGGGCAGCTAAAGATAGTTATCACTGACCACCATCCTTTAGTCTTCTGAAACACATCATTTTTTTTTGAAAATTTTTTTAAGATATTTATTTATTTGATAGACAGAGAGAGATCACAAGTAGGCAGAGAGGCAGGCAGAGAGAGAGGGGGAAGCAGGCTCCCCGCCAAGCAGAGAGCCCGATGTGGGGCTCGATCCCAGGACCCTGAGATCATGACCTGAGCCAAAGGCAGAGGCTTAAACCACTGAGCCACCCAGGCGCCCCTGAAACACATCATTTTTATAATGATCCTGATCCATTAGTTACCCTGAATTAATAACCAGAGAATCTATATCTGACTCCCGAGTCTGCCCTTTAACAACAATGAGATAGTGGCAAAAGAGAGAACCTTGGGAAAGCCCTGTTACCTTCTCTGCAGTTAGAGGAGCTGAGAGCTAGCACACTGCTTACATTAACTTCGCAGTCAGCCTGCCAGAATTAGGATCTTAGGTAGCTTTGGAATATGGGCAAATTACCTTTCAATATTCTCATCTGTACAGTGGGGATAATTAAAGCACATACTTGAGAAGATCAAGAGACTTAACCATGTAATGTGTGCAATATATTGTCTGGGACGTGCTAAGAAGTCCACATAGTCAGCTACTGTTGCTGATCACATTTTTATGGTTGCCATGAAGCTGTTATAATAAATCTCCTTTTATTATCTTAGCACTCTGCTAGCATATAGTAAATGCTCAATAAATAGCCCAGGGCTTGCTTTCTATGACTATTGTTATTGTACCTAATCTTTTGAATGGTAGAGTGACCATGTAGCAACTACACTGAGAGTTTCTTGATAGACAAGACATACCCTTCTTAACTGTGTACCTCCTATGCTTATAACCAGGCATGAAACATAATCATCTTTTAATAAATTGAATAGAATCTTCTCTCTCAGTTTCACTATTTAACCAAAGCTACCAAAGCCAAATTCTACTGGGATGACTTGACTTTTTCAGAGTGTTGTTCTTAAGTGTCATTTGCATACATCGAGTTTATATATTGGAAATTTTCCCTCTGACCTTTTGCTTCAATTTTCCTCACTTCCCATTAGTTCTCCATTAAAAGTTTGTCACTTGAGGGTGAGTGGTTAAGAATGGGTTTGCAAGCATCTGCATTATTTACCAAGCCACAGACAGAAGGCAGTTTCCAAAGCCCTGGTTTTCATTTTCCAGGCCTCCTCACAGGGCCATAGCTATGCATCCCATTTATTACAAGTTCATTGCAGCTACCTCCAGAATCAGCCTTAAGGGGCTGCTAAAGTTTAATTGGAATGAGGAAGTCAAGACCCTCTGCAGCTTTTTAAAGGACAAAGCAATGCACCTTAGTGGTTTGGGGGCTTCTCCAAACTCATGCCACCATATTAAGAGTCTCATTCCAAAGCAAAATGTCTTGGAACAATTCTCCAGAAATACAAGCAACTTGAGTGACAAATGCAAAATTACACAATTGGGGGGAAAAGATTGTCAAGCCAAAACATAGAAAGTAATGATTCATTTTAGAAAATAAAATACTCAAAGAAACATCAGGGAACTTGTTTTCGGCTGCAGTTAGCTTAATGAAATGGTTCTCTAAGTGGATGTTTATTGGAAATCTGTGTTTAGAAGGCTGGAAATAAATTCCATTTTTAAGTTATGCTTTTTCTCCCCCCCTCCCTCTGCATTGCTGGCCCATTTTATTCAAAGCTGAACACCAGATATAAATAAGAATTCTTGAACTGCTTTTAAACTGCTGGCATCTGTTAGATTAGAAGGAAGTCTGATTTAGCAAAACTTAGAACAGTACAGAACAATTGCCAAAACGAGAGGATCTTTTATTTATGTTGTACAACAATGTTATGTAACAGACAAGTTGTTCATCTTCATTCTTTATGATGAGTATATGGGACAATATATTTCTTAACGTTTGGCCAGCTGAGAGCCCATTCGCTGGTGCTGCATTATTTAGGTGTTAAATTGATTTGAGAGGAAATTAATTATGTATGTTCAGCTTAAAAACCATCATTGCATTCAGTAAACTCTTATTATAAAGACCTCCCTCTGGTGTTTTTGTTTTTTGTTTTTTTTACTTTATTTTACTTTTCCTCCGTTTTCAAGGGAGAAGTGGTAGTTGTTTCATTGCCTTTCCTCACTTCCAGAGCCTTCAGAAACCAAACAGTTAAAAGAAAGAATGTCATAGCTGAAGAGAACTTAGCTTGATTTGTAGCTCACCGTTTTTGAGGTGTTTGAATGTGGGAAGCTATTAATGTAAGCATATCACTCAACTATAAAATGGGGATAATAGTATCTTCTTCACATATGCATTTTGTGGATTAAGATGCATATACTGCTTAGCACATTATCTGATACAAAGCATGTACTCAATAAATGCTAACACTAAAAAAACTTACCACTACATCCTCATGAATACAAAGCGAACTCCTATAACATGAGTGCAAAGTAGTTTTGCTTTGTATTCTTTGTTCTTACAAATCTATCTGGTTTCAGTAGGGAAAGATCTAGCTAAACGATTTTAGATATTTAGGGACATGGTCTGTCCACTGATAAGTACATAACCAAACACAACAACAGGAGACTGGGAAGGAATGTTTAGCATAACTGTTCTGACATTTAAGTGTACCAGTCGTACCTGGACAACAAAGGCTGAATAATATGGGTAAGGAATCAAGAAAATGGAAAACTCAGGAATTATGTCTGTGGGTTTGCTCTTCTTATTTTACTAGAAGGATGGGCCTCTGTCTGGTTAAGTCTAATGAACTGGTGGTGGGGGTGAGAGGAAGCACCCCATTTTGCCAGTTTAGGAAACCAGTCCAGACTTGCCCAAAGGAACACAAAGAATCATCTCTACCCTTTGAGGAGTGGCATGACACTATCTCCTTCTTGGCTGTAACCTTGGAACTTGATAAAATCTTGAGTTCAGAGGAAAACTTGAGCACTGGAGGCGGTATCTGCCTCCATCTATAGTCCAAGCATTAAGGGAGTAGTGAATGCTGGTCTTTCATTCAGTTATGCATTTTAGTTCAGGGATACTAGGCACATACTATTATAGCTTCCAATTATTTATTTTTACTGAAAGATCACATCATTTTTAGAAACATTTCACTTACAAAAAGCAATTTTTAAAATGTCCACTGGGTCAGAGTAATTGGGTTTGCAAGCTTTTTTTGAATTTATTGCTTGCCAAGTTCATCCAATGCACAAGTCAAGGCTAATTCTACTGCTTGGGGGTATTCAGGGGATACTGGGCTGAAGAACATAGTCTGTGACTATGTTCATTGTACTATGTTCATTGTATACCAGCAAACATATGAGAATGAATCCACTCCACAGATCTTCAGATGATTACCCAAGTCTGTGAGCATAAGTACCTCATCTTTCTTACTGCTGAATCTCCAGCTCTGAGTACAGAGATTTCAGAATAAACTTCGACTTCACGACCATAGCAAAACCAATTAGACAGCTTGAGGTTCTTTGATACAAATACCTCTATAATAATAATAATTAATATATTGGTTAATTAACATGCCAGACATTTTTCTGCATGATTTACATCTGCTAACTCATCACTACCACAATCCAATGAGGAAGGTACTATTATTAGCACTACCTTTAGGTGGGAAGAGAAGTATAGTAAGATTAGAAATGTGTCCAACATTGTGATATTAAGAGAAGGTGGAAGTAGGCCTCAAAGCCAGGGTGTCTGCAGAGCTCACATCATATCATCATGCTTGCTATGCTGCCTTTGCCATAGAATTACCAGTCACCATTTGTTCAGGGCTTACTATGTGCTAGTGTGAATTGTGCTGACCACAAAACATGTTATATCACTACATCAATATGACAATTCGATAACCGATGCAATATTGGACCCATTTTATAGATAAGAAGACTAAGGCTCAGAGATGACATGCAATTTTCCTGGTCATAATAAATCAAACTAAAACTCAAACTCAGATCATTTTGCTCAGCCTACATGTGTAACCCCTCTCTTGCCATGCCTTTCAAGAAGGGATTTTTTTCCCATCAGGAACTCTGTAAGTTCTATGAACCAATGAGCAATAATTTCTGACTGAAAATAAACAAGAATTAAATTAAATTAAATTTAAATTTAATTTAATTTAATTAACATATACTACATTATTAGTTTCAGTAGTATAATTTAGTGATTCATCAGTTGCATTTAATACCCACTCATTACTTTAAGTGACCTCCTTATACTCATCAGGAAAGTGGGACTAGATGTCCAACATAGAGCTTTCCATTCTTATATGTGATTCTCCTGTAAGTATGTTTGAGCTACATTTTTGAAGCTCTTTTTTTTAAACACACTTGATTTCAGAAAATACAGTTGACCATTGAACAACACAGGGGGTATAATCCAATACTACTTTGGTTATAATCCAAAACTACCTTATTTATTTGTGGTTCAAATCATTCCAGTTTTGACCATTGACAGCTCTTTCAGTTGGTTCCTAGGTCTTTCTGAAATACTCCCTTTACTGTGTTTTGTTTTGTTCTTGAGCAATTTGTTAAGTTCTGGCACTACACAATGCTCTAGACTCCTCTTGTATATTTCCTGCCAGAATCTGACAATCAGGTATTTCTCCAAAGTTCTTCTATTGAAGAATGGTATTAAAAACCAGTATCTGAGTGTTAGGTGTGCTCGTTGTCATTGAGTGTCATTGTTTCTGGCCTTCCTCAGCTAACAGAACAAGGATATATTTGTGTATATTAAGCTATTTATATACATATAGTTAGAAATATAAAATATACACGTGTATTTTTATACATCTATTTTTTTACTTTTCAAAATACTCTATTTTATGTCCAGATACTTAGGATGATCTTACAGACATCTCCTTGAAATATCTCTAACAATTTAAAACCAGTTTACACATCTGTATTAACCTAAACAGGAGTTTGTACTGAGATTTCCAGTTCTAAAGTGTTTACCACAATGTTTTTATAGCTTTTGTCCCTGTTGGTCTATAGTTTCTCACAACTATGAGAAACTTGACTTACGACACATTTGTATCCAGTGAATTAGTCAGTTCCAGGATACATGTATAGCAGTTTCTAAACTGTTAACATATACCCCCATGGGCAACAACTTCATCCAGTACAGACAATATTATGTGCATTTCCTGTTGCCTTTAGTCTTGAGATACCACTCTTTCACAAAATTATTTGATCAGGACCTTTCCCTACTGCTTCCTTCAGTAAGGTTGTTCTACACATTTCAAATACATTTAGATCTTTTTGTCATAGTATTATTCATTGCATCCTGAGTTCCTCTAACCTCCTCAATGATTTCATCATTGCAGACATCAAAGCTCACTCTTTTTGCATACTGTGAAGCTCTACAGGTTATAATAATTATATACTATCATATATACATTATTACAGGCTCATATAGATAGTTTTTGTCCCCTCAAAGTTTCCCTGAGCTTTACCTATTCTACCCCCTCTTCAAATTCCTGGAAATCACATATCTTTCTACCATCTCTACAAACTTTGCCTCTTCCAAAATATCATATAAATAGAATCAGACAATAGGTACTCTTTAGATGGGCTTCTGTCAATTAGCAATGTGCATTTAAGATTCACCATGCCTTTTCATAAATTGATAACTTACTCATTTTACTATTGAATAATATTCCATTGTATGGATTACCTCAGTTTATTCATTCACCGATTTAAAAACCTCTTGTTTGCTTCCAGTTTTTTGATGATCATTAATGTAATATAAACATTTGCAGGCAGGTCTCTATATAGACATTAATTTTTGAACCCTACATGTAAATATCTAGGAGCACTATTTCTAGATTGTATGGTAAGACAATGTCTAGCTTTCTAAGAAACTGCCAACTTGTCTTACTAAGGGGCAGTTTCATTTTGCAATCTCGGCAAGAATGAATGAGAAGTCCTGCTGCTCCCTATCTTCACCAGCAATTGGTATTTTTTCCATTTTAATAGATGTGCACGGCATCTCATCATTATTTTAATTTACATTTATAATGAATAAATAACACTGATTATCTTTTCATATATTTGACATCTGCATATTTTCTTTGCTGGGGTCTTTGTTGAAAAGTTTTAACCATTTTTAATTGTGTTGTTTTATTGAGTTGTAAGAATTCTTTGTATATTTGGGATGTAAGTCATTTAGCAGATATGTATTTTGTAAAAGGTTTTCCAAATCTAGGGCTTTTGTTTTCATTCCTTTAACAATGCCTTTTACAGAGCAGAATTTAAAAGCTTCATTATAATTCATGTTGTAGGTTGAATTGTGTTCCTCTAAAAAGATGTGCCCAAGTCCGAACACCCAGGATTTGTGTGACCCTAATTAGAAACAGAATTTCTGTGTATGTGATCAAGTTGAGAATAAGTCATACTGAATTAGGTTGGGCACCATATCCAGTGGGTGGTGTCTCCGTAAGAGAAAGGAGACAGATCTAGACACAGAAACATAGGGGGAAACATCACCTGATGATGGATGCAGAGATTGTAATATTTCATCGACAAGCCAAAAACTCCAAGGGGTGCCAGTAGCCACCAGTAGCTAAGAAGAAGCAAGGAGGGATGCCTACCTAGAGGCTTCATAAACAATTGGCATCTGTCAACATCTTAATTTTGGACTTGGAGATTTGAGAAATGTGAGAAAATAAACTGCTGGTTTTCCAACCCATTTGCTTTATGGTACTTTGTTATGGCAGCCCTAGGAAATAAATATAGTTGACCTTATCATTTTAGTTTCCTTCAAGGACCATTCTTTGATTTTGTATCTAAAAACTCATCACCAAACTCAAGGTCACAAAGATTTTCTCCTATGTATTATTCTGGAAGTTTTAAAGGTTTTCATTTTACATTTATGCATCTGACCCATTTTGAGTTCACTTTTCTGAAAGGTGTAAAGTGTGTGACGAGGTTCAGCATTTTGCATGCTGACATCCAAGTTTTCCAGTGCCATTTGTTGCAGTGATGATCCTTTTTCAGTGAAATTGCCTTTGCACCTTTGTCAAAAACCAGTTAACTATATTTGTGTGGGTTTGAGGTATATTCTTTAATATTTGGTTATTTTCCAAATGTGATATAATCCATTAAATTCTTTCATAATTTTTTTATGTTTGCAACAGCAGATTTTATTGCTCTTCCTTTCCTCTAGATCATTCATCAAAAAGGGAAAAAAACACTTCAATTTCTCTAGGCACTACACAAAAATGGTGGTATAAATTTCTTACATCAACTGAAAATGATTCATAATCATTTCCTTATTTGTATCTCCAGGCACTGAAGAAGATAAACTCTCCTTTGGAGTCACAGATTTAGAAAAATATATATTATGAAATTTTAAATGTTGAGATGGGTGCTTTTTATATCAGCTGTGGAAGGATTCTGCATTAGGACTAAATAAGACAAGAGAGAGATTTATTATGAAATATGAGTTCCTGCCCTACAGAGGACTCATTTTATGACTTCATAAAAATGCAATAATAACAGGACACTCCTCTTCCCCCTCCCCATACACAAACTACTGTGAGGTACACAGATGTTATAAAGCAATATCCAAAAGGCTGAGAAACTCATCTTTCTTGTTGATTATTGCATCCCCTACTCCAAACACAGTCTCACACACAGTCACAACTCAGCAAATATTTGTTGAATGAAAGATGTCATAGCTTGCATAAGGTGCAAAGAAATGGGTAGCACACTGATGGACCCAGAGCTAAGTCAGTGTCACAAGTGTGTTTTAAGTGTCTCACACTTAAGAAGTTAAAAAATAATTTAAAAAAACGACATTCACTTCCAACATTTTTAAATAAGAAAAATTCTTATAAAAATTTAGATTTTAGGGGCATCTGGGCACCACAGTCAGATACGCATCCGATTCTTAGTTTTGACTCAGGTCTTGATCTCAGAGTCTTGAGATTAAGTTCCGTGTGAGTCTGCTTAAGACTCTCTCCCTCTCTGTGTGTCCCTACCGCCCCTGCCCCCACAATGTGTACACACACTCTAATAAATAAAAAAATCTTTTAAAAAATCTAGAGTTTAGTATTAGCTTGAGAAAAGTGGGAGGATTCAGCAACACTGAGTCTTTATTTCCACTGAAACTGTGCTGAACAGCTCTGCTCCATTTGGAAAAGGTAGGTGCTCTGTAGTCACCATAGACCCCATCACTCCTAACTGTCCAACATATAGCCCACTTCACACATTTACCTTATCTGCCTAATTCTCATAAACAGTAAGTTTTCAACCCTTGTTTTGAGTTTCAACCCATTTGACTATACCACTATTTATAGAGCTCTCTGTGGGGTGTTAAAAACAAATTCGGGAGACGGTGGTGGGGTTATGGATACTGGGGAGGGTATGTGCTATGCTGAGTGCTGTGAAATGTGTAAACCTGGCGATTCACAGACCTGTACCCCTGGGGCTAATAATACATTATATGTTTATAAAAAAATTAAAAAATTAAAATAAAAAATAACACAAACAAATTCTATCAAAATAATTTCCATAATAAGAAAATTGTATTTGTTGAGAATTAGAGCTATGCTATGTACTCTATACTAGCTAGCTACCTGGCATGAAATGTATGTTTTATTCTTTTTAATAATCCTAGGCCATAGCTCTTTTTACTTCTTTCTATAGTGGAAAGGCAACCATCTTGCTCAAAGGCATAGCAAGTATAAAAACAGAGAAAGAAATTCACATATGAACTCATAACCATTTCACTATGATTTAAACCACTTTGTAACCCTCTTGAGAGCAGGAAGAATTCATTCTTGGTAACCCCATGGTCATTCAAATTCATTCCTTGTATTTTAGTTTGAGTGTAGTAAAGAGACCAGAGAAATTCACAGCAACTTTACAACTTACTAGTTCTGTGACCCTGGGACTGTCATTTAACTCATCATTTACTCACACATTCAATGTTGATAGTAATACTAACCTCACTAGTTGCCGTAAGAGTTAAAAAAATGTAGAATGAATTTCTACAAAACTCTTACTACATAGTTAATGCTCAATTTTTGGTCACCGTTGTTCTTAAATAGAAGTCAGAAGTATATTTTAGACTTACAGAACCAAATAGGGAATCCAGGTGAAAGAGATATAATGATGGACATTTTTCCCAGATTAATTGGGTTGGAAGACAGCGGGGAAAACTAGGATCATGAGGAGTGAGGAAACACTGGGCTTCAACAATCTGTAAGGGTTGCAGATGGTAAGCTGATTCCAAACTCCAAATTACAGGCCCAGAGATGACCACAGGAAGCTAATAAAAGTGGAACATTGTCAAAGAACCGAAAGCCTGGTAGCTTTACACTTTTTTCTTTTTCCAAATATACCAATCAAATTCTCTAAAAGACAATCTGACATGTGTCACCTAAGAGACAGATACCTTCTTACACAATTTTCACCAAATAATTACTGAACGTATACTCTACGCCAGGCACTGGGTTAGCTGCCAAAGGTTCCATAACAAGATAGAGTTCTGGACTTCCTTCCAGTTGCTGCTCATTGTCAGAGTTTAGGTGGAAGTAAGGAGGAGGGGTCAAGTAAACAGTCAATTACAATGTAACTAAATTACTTCACAGATTAAGTATAAGTGTCAACTAAGCAAAGGATAGAAACAAGACCAAAGAAGACTTCTTGGACAAAATGAAATTTACAGAGGGAACAGGGACCATGGGACATGAGACAATACGAGGCTTCACTTACCTGGTTGGAGTAAGTACAAAGTACCACGATGAAAGGCTGAGAGTGTGCCTCAGTCAGAGAAACAGCATGTGCAAATACTTACAGATGAGAGAGATCATGATTTGTTTGTGGGGTTTTAAGCAATTCAGAACACCTTGAGTTTAAGAAGGAAATTATAAGGGCAAGAAAAAGAGCTCAATGACTTAAGGAAGAAATAGCTCAAGAAAGTCTTTGTGGACTAGAGTCAAAGGTTTAGAATTTATTCTCAGAGGTATGGGATCACTTCAATTTTTAAGAAATGCACACCTAAAGAAGAATGCTATGGCATCCAAATGGTAAAAGAATTGGAAGATGATGGGGAGAAAAGATCAAAGGCAAGAAAGCACCTTGGAGACACTTGCCGTAGCCCTGTTGATTGAACATACTCAGTCCCCTTTACAGTTACTGTAGCAGTTACATATGCTATCCAGATCCCCCTTTAAAAAAGAGCTTTTTGTTCTAGCTGCTGGGAATACTCTCAGCATACATGAACTGTTGGCTTCGTCAGGAATGATCTGAGCTGCAGAGAGCTGCCTGGCCCAAGGTCAAGCCTTCCTGGTAACCCAAAGACCCATATCGAGTAACTATTTGCTATGTTAGTATGAAGGCCTGGCCATCTGTGCCCAACACCTGACAAAAATAGAGTATCATTCTAGGTCCAGAGGTCTATGTTGGGTCAGCCGAGGAAATCTCTGGGTCAGCATAACAATTCAACTTTTCTCCCTGTTCAATTATGCATCCTTATCCACTCTTACAGGTTTGATCTCAAGGGCACTCCTTAAAAAAAAAAAAAAAAATCCACTACATTTCAAGTCTAAATCTCTTTCTGGAGAACTCAACCTGTGACAGTGTCCACAATGTGCACAATTACCTAACCAGTTCTACAATTCCAATGTTAACTCTATATGGGAAACATTTTATCATTTTCATAACTGTACAACATTAAGACTTTTGTTTGACATGTCGAGATTATTAACAGAACTCTGATTCAGTAGCTGCTAGAGCTTGTTACTGCTTACAAATACCACAGACTATTAAAATCATTTTGTGATTAGCCATATATAAGTAACTTATTTACTTGAGATAAACTAATCCCAATTCATGTAGTTAGATGACAGAGCCATGAATCTCTACAGCGTTGTTCTATTTCTGCATTTAATGTCCTATTTCCCTGAAGCTCTGATAACTAAGGAGTGAAACCTTTGCTTCAAGAGACCACTAACCTGAGAGTTAGTGGGTGAGAGTTCCTGGGTGGATAAATTTTCTTTTGACAGATATGTTGAAAAGTCTGCTGTCCAAACGACAAATAAGTTTTTCATTCCATGAGAGCAGAAAATATATCTGAGCTTTTCCAAATGTTGTGCTGTGAATGAGTTATTGGAAAGTTTAGATATTGATCTCCTCAGCTTCTGGATTTGTTGCCTGTCCTGGGATGGTTGCTGTTGGCTATGAACAACCTCATCCATTTTGCCTCATGTGTCATACTGAAGTAGAAACATCTATGATACCCCAGAACACAGTACAGCAGACTAGACTACACAATGGAAGATGAGTATTTAGTTGAAATCTACATATACAGCCCTCCAAAAAAAAAATTTCTAAATTTCTCTGATGAAAAGCTTATTTTACAATTATTTTATTATGAAAACTCAATTCTCAAACCTAGCAATTAGGCAAAAAAAGAAAAAAAGAGCATGGTAATCTAATTCACTCTCTCTAATGAGGTGAGTAGTTAAAAGTCAATGCTTCCCACTGTGTAGTGTTTCCCCAACATATTTGATCATGGAATCCTTTTTCAGTGACCCATTGGGAAATGATGGCAGAAGTGAAGTCTGTTTTTCTCCAAATAAAAGAGAACTAAAAGAAGTTGTTTGTTGATGCGATGGTCTGAGTGTGATAGAGTACAGAACAAGAATAAAAATAATGCATGTCACATATAAATAAATGACTGAATCACTCTTCGATAGAATTTTAAAGCTGAATGAATTTTATAGATCTCATAAGACATAAGCACATATTTTTCCAAAGTGAAAGCTGAGATTTAGAATGAAAACAAACACTTGTTTGTGTTAACATGGCAAATTAGTGCAAGAACTAACCCCATTTATTTGTTAAACGAATGAATTAATCAATGAGAAAATTACGCCACTTTGAGAACCATGTTTTTTTCAAGAAAAGGAGAATGAGGTAATTTATGAGACTTTGAAAAAATTAACTAGGAACCAGTAATTGCCTACAGTAAGAAAGGCATCGGACAAGAAAAAGTTTTAGTAAAAAGCTGTTAAGGAGATTTCTAGAAACAGAAAGAATATCACTCATTAAGGAATGAATTCCATGGGGCCAGAATCCCAATGACAGCAGAGAGGATCGTCCTTTAAAAAATACATATGGTACGGTATACATTTTAATGTTATATATTTCACTATGTTATATATTTAGTAGGTTTTATTATTGCTTTAATATATTTACATTATCAAATATATATTTTACTTATTTCAAATTACAAATTTGAAAGAATGCTATGTGCAGTAATATAAAAACACAATAAAACATGGACTGTAATTAAATCTTATATTTTGCCATATTTGTAGTAACCATCTGAGTATTCCTCAACCAGTCACATATAACGTAAATATTTTCTGCCAATTTGTTTTTTTTACTATTATTATTTTTTTTATTTCTTTTCAGCGTCACAGTATTCATTGTTTTTGCACCACACCCAGTGCTCCATGCAATATGTGCCCTCCCCAATACCCACCACCTGGTTCCCCCAACCTCCCACCCCACCCTTCAAAACCCTCGGGTTGTTTTTCAGAGTCCATAGTCTCTCATGGTTCACCTCCTCCTCCAGTTTCCCTCAGCTCCCTTCTCTTCTCCATCACCAATTTGTTTTTGCTTCTTCACTTTCTTTATGGTGTCCTTTGAAGAGTTAAAATTCTAAATTGTGATTAAACTAAATTTATTGCATGGAGCACTGGGTGTGGTGAAAAAATAATGAACAATATTTTTCTGAAAATAAATAAATTGAAAAAAAAATTTATTGGTCTTTCTTTTATGGTTCACGCTTTCAGGTCCTCTCTAAAAGATTCTCTTCTATGCTTCATTCTAGATGCAACATACTTTCAATTGTTATGTTTATATGTATGATCCATATCAAGTTAATTTTGTCTGGTGTGAAGTAGGAGTCAAGATGATTTGATTGCCATTTGTAGAAAAATGAGGTCTTCTCCCCCATTAAATTTCACTGACATCTTTGTCAAAATTAATTGCCTATATATTTGAGGATCACTTTCTAGATTCTATTCTTGCACTAAGAACATGAATATCCATACACCAAAACCATACTATTTGGGTTATTCTAGCTTTAGAATACATCTTGAAAGCAGGTAACCTTAATTGCTTAAGTTTGTTCTTTTTTCCTTAGGTACTTTTTTCCAAGTTAATCTAGATTGTTTGCATTTTCAAATAATTTTGAGATCAGGTTGTCAATTTCCACCAAAAAATAAGATGCAAATTTTTATTGTGACTGTACTGATTTAATAGATCAACGTGAAGACAATCTATGTCTTAAAAAATTTAGATTTTCCAATCTTCACCCTCATTCACGTAGGTATTCTTTTAATAATTTTTCATTTAAATTTCACCTTTCTGGATATCCAGATTATGATATATACAGTTTAACATCCTTTTATTTTTGACCTTTCTGAATATCTTCATTTTAAAAGTACCTTTCAATATACATATAGGACTGGAGTTTGTATTGTTAACCAATAAGATTTTTAAAATTCTAAAACATGAGTTATACCCATTTACCTTTATTAATATATGTTTGGTCTCAATCTGTCTTTTAAAAATACTGTATCGACATATAGAAGCTATCAATACAATTAGCTTTTGAATCTATGTTCCATTTCGTTCAGTCTCTCAGTTTCACTCTTGGAAGCATGATTACGTTTGCTCTAATAATACCCTTTATACTGCTATCTTCATATAATACCATTACTGCCCCCCTGCAGAAGGGGCTTCTTGTCTACTGTTACACTGAAATTATTTAACTCCCATACCTCTCCCACAGGATCTGATTTGAATAGATAACTAAGAAACCAGTTGAAATCTATACAGCTACCAAAATCATCACACTTTTCATCTACCTTCCCATTTCCCTCCAACTTTTGATAGTTACATTCTATCTACATCATCAGAACATACTGCTCTAGAGAAAATTCAGCCCTAGAGATAAAGATATATTTAGTGCTCACCACCAGACTATAGTGAGTTATCAAGGACTGTTAACAGTATACCATAACTTGATTTTTTTGTTAACATTATATCATGATTATTTTTCCTACTTATCAATCATTCCAAGATGTCATTTTTATGACTGAGCTGTGTAGAATTATTAGTATTTTCCGTAATTTATTTCTGTGATCTTACATTATTGAACCCTTGGATTTGAGGTCATGTCATACATCCACACCCCTGGCACATGGTAAATAGTAGGAGATGATGGAAATGGCAGTATAGCAACTATAAATCTTGACTCTGCCACTTACTAGCTATATAACTGTGGGCAAATTAACACAGCTCTGTAAACCTTAGTTTCCTCATTTGTAATGGGGTTTAGAAATGTTTCAAAGACTATCATGTGCATTAAATAACTATTCATAAGCGATACAAAAACCAGGTACCTAGTACTATTTTGAATTGGTAAGAAATGTTAAAAGAAGACAAAGCACAAATGGATACAAGCTTCAATGACTAAGAATCTATAAAGTATATTTTCCTAAATATACATAAGAACTATGTGAATATGTGAATAACTCTGTGTCCACAGATCCCTCTGTTCATAGTAGAAGCCCCAAAGGCCAAGAGGTTGCTAATGACACCTAATCAATTAATTAGTTATTTCTTGAAGCTGATCACTGGCTTGTTCTTGTTTATTCACTTGAGCCTAGTATAAAGCCACGGTTGGAATCTTGGGCTTCAACACAGAGGACCTTCGCATTTTGTGAACACAGTACAAATGCCCTTCCCCCATCCAATTTTTTAAGCTCTAGCATCACAGGCAACATTGGGAATATCTCAGTCTCAGAATATCAAAGTTATGGATTTACACCACAGTGCTATCACTAACTAGTAATGTTAGGAGAGTGACTTTACCTTCCTGAGCTTCAGAACTGGACAACAGTAATATAAATCCTTATAATGTCAGAATTAACTAATGCTGTAAGGCATCCCAAAGTGTGGGAGATAAATACAGTATTAGCAACATTTTTGTTTAGAGGCAGTGCCTGAGGGTTGTTTCTGACACTTACCTAACAGAAAGGGTGAAATCAATACTAGCCACTTTGGTTAACCATGTAACTCTGATGTAACACAAACAGAAATATGGACGCTTGAATTGTGTGACTTGTCTCATTTAATGTCATCAGCCAGAACATCCAAAATCTTCCATTTCTTTTATTATTATCAAATGACTAGAAACTAAGCACATTTCAATTCTTACAGTGAATTCATGGTCCCCCGAGATCACATCTGTAGACCCTGGACTGGGAATCACAGGTTTACTTTTTCTTGTCTCCCCAGCAACAGGAGGACTGTGACAGCTACAACTGGGCAGCCATCTGTGAGCTTGATGGAAAGCACTGTGTGGTCTGGTATGTCTTTATACAGAGACATTAATTAGTAGAATTCACTCTGGGCTCACCAACATTTAATTAGCTAGATTAAATGAATTTCTACTGATTATAAAAAGTATGACAGCACCAAGTTGAAGGGACGGCATTTGTGTTACAATTATAAAGGCTCCATTTCATGATGATGGTTGTCTGCTAAAACCCCAAAGATGTATTCAGGAACAAGTGAGTCCACTGGAAATGACCAGCACTGTTCTATGTCTTTTTATTACTTCCTTAACACTCAGGATGCTTCTGTGGGGGCTACATAATTATGCTCAGTGACGATCAACAGGGTGTGATGGAATTGGAGCCCCTGATATGCTGCTTCATTTTCATCTTCCTAATTTGGCTTCTATTTGGAAATATGCAAGTGAATGGACATTTTGTTCTAAAAACAGGGACATTAATGTTTTTTTCTGATTAAGAAAATAAAGCACATTACTTGTAGAGAATTGGCAAAATGAAGCAAAAAGAATAAAAGAAATAAAAATAGCGTATGGTGGGCTAACATGTATTGAGTACTTCTTACATGTCAAGCACTTTACACATGAGCTTTTAAGACATGTCAAGTGTCCTAATGTTTTATTTTCAACATTTTATGTATCAAATCCTCATAACACTGCTATGAAAGTATTATTAATATTCACCTTGTATAGTTAAGAAATTAAAACTATTAAAAGTAAATGACTTGTCCAAAATCACACAAAAAAATTACTCACAACCTCAACTTCCAGAGATAAGCACTCTTAGTATTTGAATGCATATAGCTTGTTTGCTTCATGACTATGCTAGACAAGTTAAATACTTCATTTCCGTCCATCTTTATGGCAAGATTTTGAAATGAGACCAGTAATTCCTGTTGCAGAGAGAACAAAACTGATACTCAGTTTATTTTGCTCAAAGTAATACAATTATTAAGTACCAGAGCCCAGAGCCATTTAAACCACGTAACTCTAACTCCAAAACATATAGCCTTTCCAATATACAGCACGGCTCACAAGATACCGCAGCACTGAGATGAAGCCTTATACTTCCAAACGCCAAGTCTATGCTCTGTTCACTGAGTCTCTCCCACTTGAAGATTCACGTTCTGTGCGTTCAGACTAGGTCTGCCATTATGGGATAGATTTTTCCCTCCATAGTACAGAAAAGGAGAAAATTATTAGTATGAAATTCTAGAATTTTGTTAACAAGCTGTTTATTTAGTATTACTCATTTCATTCGCATTGAAAGAAATCACCTTGAGCACTCTCATTCACCACTGCATATTACTTGGATAGCCCATTTTAGAAAAAAAATTTAAGAGTGCTTTAAGAGCCTTAAGAATCTTTTAATTTTTAGTAAAGTTACATGTTACATAGTTTTTCACAGCTTAAGTCTTAAGATGTATATATGCTTTATTTTGCTTCTTAAATTCATTTTATAGTGACTTTATGAGTATTTCTGTTGCTTGGGAAGTTTTGTAAGCAAAACTTTCAATGCATTAAAGTTATATAATATAGTACAACACTTGACATAGTAGAGGCATAATAGAGATTCAGAAAACGTTTGTTGAGTGAATAAATGAATATGGAACTAGTATTCATTAATTCCACTTCTATGGAGAACACATAGGGTTTTCCTAACTTGTAACTACGATAAACAACACTGTCATGAATGATGGCACATTGAATACACACAACTATTTCTACTGTGTTCGGAAACTTCACTGAAAATGATAGTAAAGGGATTTTTACAACATAGACATAGACCCAAAGGATAAAGAGAATAATATAAGAGGTGGTAGGAACAAGCTTTTGAAAGTTGGAAAGCAAAAGAATGAGTAGCGACTGAATTAATGGATATGCAAATGTGAAATAAGCTGACAGCAGGAAAAATGGAAAAGCAAATTAATCCACAGTGTAGACTCCACCAAAGATTCAGAAAATCAGGGCACCACATACCTCTGCAAGTAGAGGGGAAGATGCTGGTACGGATACAATGATCAATTCAAAGATCCAACTCTGTTTCCAGACAACTGCACTTTCCACCCTAATGAAAGATTGTATAGAAGTACTTTGGAGGGGGATAACCAAGGAGTTTTTAGATGAGGGGGTATCAGGCACATCTAAGGGAGATGTACAGTAATGAACACATAATTAGCCTATTGCTGAGAATTCACGTGTAACTACTATTCAGCAGAATAGTCCAGTACTGGGAAAGAGGGAAGGAACCTGTGGACTCAGTCTCTTCCCTTGTCTTTCATTGGTCAAGGTAAGAGAGGTCCCTGGCCTCGAGTGCTATTTTTTGTTAAAGGGCTTGCCAAGCATAACGACTCACACACACAAAAACAATTTATTATAAAACACATGGGCACCTCTGTCACTCATCCCTGGCACGGAGCAACCCTGGACCCCTAGTAGTTGCTCTAGTAGGTAACACTACACAGACCCCAGGGAAATACTTTTCTTGCCTCTCTTACCCTGTGTATCACCCTTGTGCAGAAGCCCGTGGTGGGCCACTGCTGATGCAAAGATGGATACAATACAGAGTATGACATGATGTGACAAGTGGACACCCTTAGGTCAGAGAATGTAAGGAACCATTCTTTTCAGACAGCTAGGGTGGAATGGACACTTGCATGACAAAGTATTGTTTCCTGGACATGCTAAGCATCCATGTTCATTGGTAGCTATTCAACATTCTTAAGTACCCCAAAGTTAATGCAGTATTTCTAAGAGCAACACATGATAGTTAAAAAGAGATTTTGCTGTAGTGATCAATATTACTTTCAATTTGTGCAAACTATATGCAGAGCTGAATATAACAGATATGAAATATGTAGCTGATTGTTTACATTGGCAACTAGATAAAGTATGAACCCTCTCATTGAAAATAGTTACCCTCAGTTTACAGAAGAGAGAGGGGTGGAGGGATAGGGTATCCGGGTAATGGGTGTTAAGGAGGGCACATATTGTGATGAGCACTGGGTGTTATAGGCAACTAATGAATCATTGAACACTACATCAAAAACTAATGATGCACTATATGCTGGCTAATTGAGCATAATATTAATAATAATAAAATAAATTAAATAAAAATTAAAATTTTTAATCAATTTTAACTAAGTATTTTAAGACTTAAGTAAATTTATTTGATATTAATTTGTATTTTGCTTTTAATTTTAACAGAAAAATACAAATTTATATTTGTTTCCAAGGAAACAAAGTTTTTACTTTATTTTTTCAGTACTCCAAGATTTTTTGTTTATGCTTCACACCCAGTACTCCATGCAATACGTTCCCTCTTTAATATCCACCACCAGGCTCACCCAAACCCCCACCACCATCCCCTCCAAAACCTCAGTTTGTTTCTCAGAGTCCACAGTCTCTCATGGTTCATCTCTCCTTCTGATCTCCCCCAACTCACTTCTCTTCTTCTCCCAATGTCCTCCATGTTATTCCTTATGTTTCACAAGTAAGTGAAACCATATGATAATTGACTCTCTCTGCTTGACTTATCAAAGAAAACAAGTTTTTGAAGACAACTGAAAAATAATTTTACATTTCATTTACTTTTTGATAAAATACATTGAAGTTGTATACAATTATGTATATCTTATTTTTTATGCTTTTAAAGCACTAGAATCTGTTCAACCCAACTTATATGACAAATTTGATTACAGTAATTAGGTTTTACTGAAATAAGGTAAAAATAAGAATTCATAAATATGTATATATGACTTTTAATACTCCGCTAAATATAACTAGTCCTTCAAAAAATACCAAGGTATGTGTCATGGTTCTTATACTCAGCATTTTGATAATTTATCAGTGTTAATTCACATAAGTAATTAGCTTGGCTCATTTTTTTCAATCTTGTCATCACAAACATATGCCTATAAGGCAGGAGACTTAATTTTTTCCAGTTTTATTGAGATATAACTGACATATATCACAGTGTAAGTGTAAGTTTAAGGTGCACAGCACAATGGTTTGACCTATAGATACAGTGAAATGATTGCTGCTCTAAGTTTAGTTTCCATACATCATCTTACTTAGAAACAAGAAAAACAATTATTTTCCTTGTGAGAAGGGGGGGGTGGGAGGTTGGGGTACCAGGTGGTGGGTATTATAAAGGGCACGGCTTGCATGGAGCACTGGGTGTGGTGAAAAAATAATGAATAATGTTTTTCTGAAAATAAATAAATTGAAAAAAAAAGAACTCTTAGAGTTAATAGGCATTATGTAGTATATTACATACCTAGCACTTATTTATCTTATAACTGCAAGTTTGTACCTTTTGCCCACCTTCCTCCAATTCTCTTTCCTCATCTCCCACCACAAATCTGATCTGAATTTGTTTTTGTTTTTATTAGTCTATATGTGAGATCATACAGTATTTGTCTTTGTCTTATTTTTCACTTAGTATGATGTCCTCGAATTCCATCCATGTTGTAAGAAATGATAGGACTTCCTCATTTTTAGTGGCTGAATAATATTCCATTGTGTACATAGATATCACAACATCTTTGTCCATTCATCCATGGATGGGCCCTTAGCTTGTTTCTGTGTCTCAAATGCTATAAAGAATGCTACTATGAACATAAGGGTACACATATGTTTGAGTTATTGTTTTCATTTTCTTTACATGTAGAATTACTGGATCATATGATAGCTTTACATTCAATTTTTTGAGGATCTTCTATACTGTTTTTCATTGTATCCATACCAGTTTACAATTCCACTGAGAGAATATGAGGGTTCCCTTTCTCTATATCTTAGCCAAAGTTTATTATCTCTTATCTTTTTGATCATGGCAATTCTAAAAGGCATGAGGAGATATCTCATGGTGTTTTTGATTTGCATTTTACTAATGACTAGTGATGTTAAATTCTTCTTTTTATGTTCCTATTGGCCATTCATATATCATTTATCTTTTTGGGAAAAAATCATATTTAGCACATTTTAATTGGATTATTTGTTGTTATGGTGTTAAATTGTATGACTTCTCTACATATTTTGGTTTTAACGATATTATCCGATATGGGGTTTGTGAACATTTTTTTATTCCCATTCCATAGGTTGTCTTTTCACCTTGTTGATGGTTTGTCAGGCAGAAGCCTTTTAGTATCATGTAATCCCACTTGCTTTTTATTTTGTTTCTTGTGCCTTAAGGCGTCATATCCAAAAAATCATTACCAAACCGACATCAACAGGTTTCATGGTTTCAGGTCTTACATTTAAATCTTTAATCCATTTCAAGTGAATTTTTGTGAGTGGGGTAAAATAGGTGTGCTATAACTTATCTTCCTTTTACAACTGGTTAATCTGCTATCCTAACTTTTACATATTTGGACATACGGTTTTAGTAGACTTCCTAAGCCCTGCAGCTGTTAAGAGTGGACCTGGTCAAAAATCGACACAGAGAGCATCAAGTTTCCTTTATCTCTGTTATTTATCTCCTAGTGCTTAGTCCTTCCAGGCTGCTGCAGAAATACCCAGATCTTAGGGCCTAAGGCATGATGCCTGACCTCAGACTGAAGCTGTGTGGGAAGCTATAGCCTCCTAGGTACGGTTGAGACAGCCCTGGGTGCTGGAGCCTCCAGACCTCCCTCTGCAGCAGGTACAATGGAAGCCAGGCCAAAGCCCAGGCCTCAGCCTGAAAGAAGCACACATAGCTGGTGGCCTGTCTCTCTTTGGCCAGGTGGATGGACCCAAGTGAATTTAAGAAGATATTTACACTGAGTCTGATATATTTAGTAAAGATGCTCTGCAACTCGGGACAAAATGGAGAGTACCACTGTGATCTCACTACTAATGTGTCAAACCTGCCCCACTCCACCTAGTCTAGAAGTCCATGAAATGGCTATCTAGTCCTCTTGTGTGACATGCCTCATCAATTGACTTCCACCCACACCCACCACAAGGGCACATTAGCTCCATTTGGAAGATGGTAATTTGAGGATGAGTCCACAGGTCATTTCAGTTCAGGGTGGAGCACTCTGGTTGAGATGAGAGATGATCTGATGGTTGTACCCAACAATAATAGCCCATGTGTCCTTAGAAAAGAGCCTGAGTTCTAAGACCAAAACCATCAGAATCAACAGGACCATCAGGGCAAGAAAGTGGGGGAGATTTGCTCTGATCCCTCTTGATTTTGGCATTTCTTTCCCCAAAACTGTGAGGAAGAACTTTGACCAGAGCATCTATGCATGTTCCTTTATCAGGCCTCCTGGCTGCGGTGGTCTGAGGTCCATACCCTAAGGACTGTGTGTTTAACACATAATTTCCCTTAATTGTTCCTTGCTCTAGCATTCTCTGTGTGTTCAGTCTAATTAAAGTAAGAGGTGCAGCATAGTGACAGACGGGTCTTTTAAAGGGGTAAGGCAATAATAAACTCTCATAAAAAGCCACCAGTAACAAATAGCATGGAGGACAAGGGGCGTTAGAGAGGAGTAGGGAATTTGGGTAAATTGGAAGGGGAGGTGAACCATGAGAGACTATGGACTCTGAAAAACAGTCTGAGGGGTTTGAAGTGGCGGGGGGGTGGGAGGTTGGGGTACCAGGTGGTGGGTATTATAGAGGGCACGGCTTGCATGGAGCACTGGGTGTGGTGAAAAAATAATGAATACTGTTTTTCTGAAAATAAATAAATTGGGGGAAAAAAAAAAAGCCACCAGTAACTAACTAGTCTACCAAAGAGGCAGGAGCCATTATCAGACCAAGAGAGGGCACCTGCTGTCTCAAGATGACTGATGGCCCCCTACCTATCTTAGCCATTATTCTTAGAGACAAGCGTAGAACCCGAATGCCCAGCAGTTCTAGGATATGTACATATATATCCTGTCTGTATGGATGGATCCATGATTTAGTGCTAACAAACATATTTCTAGGAGGAAAATAGATGTACTAATCGACAAAGATTTAAGCTGTGGAAAGAATCATCAATCTCCCCTGCTGTAGTGGTCACTTTGCCTTCTTTTTTGTAACGTCATATTTTTTAAAAGATTTTTTATTGCTTACTTCTCAGTTTTCACACACTATAATTCCAAATTGAATTTCTTCTAACTATATACGGGGTATTGCAATCACACTGATTCAAGAGTGTTCTTACAAGTTAATCCTAATTATTCTGTCACTGTGGAGATCTATGTATCTGCTTATCTATGTAGATAAATAAACAAATAGTAGGTAGGTAGGTAGACACAGATAGAAAGAATAGCTATGTGGATACAAATATTCCTAATGAAGGAGTTGAAACGTTCTCCTTTATCTAAGACCATGTATTTTTTTCAGTCAACATTTATTGAGCCTTAATAGTTTCAGGACTCCTAGTTGAGCTTTAATACATAGTGCGCTCTGAAATAAATCTTCCATAGGGAATTAGAAAAGGGGTGGCAACTAAGGAGTCAATCAGGATGCCAACACTTTCTGAAAGGCACCTGTCATTTTTACAAACCTGCTCTCACAAAGCCATGTTATTTTTATGTCATTGATTTTTTCTTTATATAAATTAAGGGGCAGAAAAGATATTTCTTGGGCCCTACTCCATCCCTGACGCCAATTAGAAGATGGAATATGGCTCAGAAATGTCTCAAGCTGCAGGGATGAATTAAAAGTCTGATCTCCCTTTTGTATATAAAACAGGATCATAAGAAGTTGTTCTTATATTTAGACATATTAAAATATCCCTACCTCAAAGTGCTCATGTTGATAATCAAGCTTAATCAGCTTCATTAAAATGTAGTATTTGATGCCTACAGGCTTTATCTCTCCTATGCATTTATAAGCAAACACTGAGAAAATACTGTAAGAATTAATACACACAAGGAATATTAGCTGAGATGGGTATTCTTGAAGCTCAGAAGAGAAAGGGCTACTGCAGAACAGAGTGTTCCGAGCAGAGTTCATGGGAAGGTGACACCCAAAATAGATCTGAAGGATGAACAAGAGAAATGATATGGGCAAAGGCACAGGGGCTTGTGTGAGGTACCAGACTGAAGCATCATGTTGGGGAAGAGCCTGTTAAGGACAGAAAAAAAAATGTGCAAGGTTGTAGCAGAAAGTTTACTGAAGAATTAGAACTCTGCCCTGCTGACAGAAGAGAGCGCCTGCAATGTTGGGAGTCAGATGTGTGCTGACAGTGATATGGGATGGACCTAATAAAATAAGCAGGAATTATCTTTGTGCTCAGTCTTCCTTTCTCACTTAGGCTTTACAACTACACTGTGATTTCCACATTTTATAGCTTAGGGGACCAAAAAAAAAAAAAAAAAAAAAAAAAGACTGAGTAATTTGCCCAAATTACACAAGAGGTTGGAGTAAGGATGTGACCTCAAGAAGTGTGACTCCAATGACCATGCTCTTAAGCACAAAGCCATCTTGCCCCTTCAAACAGCCTTTGAAAAATGACTACTCTTGTAGCTTCCCTACAGGGAAAGGTGAGGCTGGCCAGCCCACTGGAGGACTATCATTTTGACAATGGTATTATACTACATGGCTTCCCATAACCCCAAATCACAGGATAGACAAATAGTTCAGATAACAGCTCAACCTCTTACTACTTACGTGACCTTGAGTAAGTTCCTCAGCCTCACACATAAAGCATTGAGAAGAGCGCCTGACACACAATACTTTTTTTTTTTTTTTCTGGAGAAACGTTTCTTTATTTTGTATCTTTCACAATTCCATTAATGTACTATAAATGGTTTTGCACAAACAATACTTTTTTTAAGATTTTATTTTATTTATTTGACAGAGAGAGCTGACACACAACATTTAATAGATGTTTGTAAATGTCATTATTTCTTTGGTGGCAATTTAATGAAGTAGAAATCCAGTTTTAAATGGGTTCCTATACAGTTTGGGTAGAGGACAGGAATGTGATGACATTGTATATTCTAGTCTGCTTGACATCTGTATTTTTCCTTATAATATCAACCTCTTGGTTTGGAGGTATAACAATAATCCACCTTACAAATCCACCTGTGTCAACCTTACAAAGAAAATGAAAATTTTAGAGGCCTTTTGGTGTGGCCAGACACCGATACCCAAGTGACAATCACCACGTGTGATTCCATGGACCTATTTGAAACTGTGAAACGATCATGATTTACATTAATGGAGCAATGAATGCTGAAATACAGAGGTGATATATATCCTATAAAATTTAACTCAAAGTACCTTTTTGTTCTTGATAGTTGGCCATCTTTCCTTCTGTTCCCTTGAGCTCCATCAATTAGATTTCTTGACCCCACCCAAAGGCTGCATTCATCTTGATTTTTTCTGACACATATTTCCTTATTTATCACTGTCTCCTAGGTTGTTTCTAATAGTAGTTACTTCAAAATACATCTTCATAAATTTTTTATCACTGTCCATGACTACCCAGTACCTTTTCCTCCATATTAACTAAGAAAAGAGGAAGGTGAAATCTCCTTTCCTCTCCCTGTCTCTTTTCCCCAAACCCTCTCCACATAAATGTTCTAATCCTCCTTTGAACACTTTTCTGTTACAAGCCTAAGTATTCCAGCTCTGATCTCCATTCCAACCCTTCCTACCTCACTGCCGGCAGTCTCTCAGTTAAGTTCTAACCTCTTCCTCTCAATTTCATTCATCTGTGATTGGGAACAACTCAGATGAATCAGTCAAGATGGGCTAGATCTATGAGGCATTAACAAATTAACTCTGAAATCTCAGTGGCTTTTAGAAACAAGAGTTTCTTTCTCCTTCATTGTTGGTCCAGAGTGTTGGCAGGGGCTCTGCTTCCCATGGTCTCTCAGGGACAGGCTAAAAGAACCTCCAGCATTTTATAGTGCCACAGTCTCACACATGGTTTCAGGAGTTGGCCAGGGTCAGGGAAGAGAGGAGCTAGAATGTTGCCAGGGCTGCTTCACAGCATGCCAGTGCAATAGCACAGCCTCCTACTCAACCATCCATCCCACACTAGAGGGGCTTATGTTTGGTTTAATGCTCAACCATTGCTGTCTTGGAATTCATCATTTTTTAACAAAAGGCATGACATTTTCATTTTTCACTGGGCCCCCCAAACTATGTAGTCAAACCTGAGGGTTTCATCAGAACTCTTATGAGTTCTTCCATCTTTTGATCTACCCCACTAGCCAGTACTAAAGTTGTGCATGGCCTTGGTTTTTGCAAAGGTGGCTGGCAAATGTGGTTTTTATACACTGGCTTCTGATTAAACCCATGGTATTTTCCCTACCACATGAATTTCCCTAAGCACTAACCCATATGCCACAGAAAGCTACTATGTTCTACAGCATAGAGCCTGGTAAAAGAACCGTGTCATACTTCATGCAGCCCAACATGTTGAGTGACTCCTGTAAATCCAGGTGCTAGATGACATGCAATAACACAGAAATATATGAAGTGCTTATTTTTGGAACCTCATATTCTAGAATAGTGTATTTCAACTCTTTTGTATATGTAAATCTTCTGAATAAAATGGAAATTTTGACTTGATAGGTTTGAGAAAGGGCCAATGACTGAATTTTTTACAAGCTCTCAAGTAATTCCAGTGTTACCAGCCTGTAGAACTGCACTTCAGAAGAATGAAACTGGACCATTCTCTTACACCACACACAAAGATAAACTCAAAATGGATGAAAGACCTCAATGTGAGGCAGGAATCCATCAAAATCCTAAAGGAGAACATAGGCATTAACCTTTGTGACATCAGCTGCAACAACTTCTTTCAATATACATCTCCAAAGGCAAGGGAAGAAAAAGCGAAAATGAACTTCATCAAGATAAAAAGCTTCTGTACAACAAAGCAAAAAGTCAACAAAACAAAGAGGAAACTCACAGAATGGGAGAAGATATTTGCAAATGACACTACAGATAATGGGCTGGTATCCAAGATCTATAAAGAACTTCTCAAACTCAACACCCAAAAAAAACAAATAATCAAACCAAAAAACTGGGCAGAAGACATGAATAGATAGACACTTCTCCAAAAAAGACATATGAATGGCTAACATACACATGAAAAAAAATGTCCAGCATCATTAGCCATCAGGAAGACTCAAACCAAAACCACATTGAGATACCACCTTACACCAGTTAAAATGGCAAAAACTGACAAGGCAAAAAACAACAACTGTTGGAGAAAATGTGGAGAAAGGGGAACCCTCTTAGACTATTGGTGGGAATGTAAGTTGGTACAGCCACTTTAGAAAACAGTATGGAGTTTCCTCAAAAAGTTAAAAATAGAGCTTATTTTATGGCCTGGCAATTACACTACTGGGTATTTACCCCAAAGATATAGATATAGTGAAAAGAAGGGGCACATGCACCCCAATGTTCATAGCAACATTGTCCATAATAGCCAAACTGTGGAAGGAGCTGAGACGCCCTTCAACAGATGAATGGATAAAGAAGATGTGGTCCATATATACAATGGAATATTACTCAGCCATCAGAAAGGATGAATACCCAAAGTTTGCATTGACATGGATGGAACTGGAGGGGATTATGCTGAGTAAAATAGGTCAAGCAGAGAAAAACAACTATCATATGGTTTCCCTTATATATGGAACATAAGGAATACCACAGGGGACATTAGAAGAAAGAAGGGAAAGATGAAGGAGGGGGGAATCAGAGTGGGAGATGAACCATGAGAGACAATGGACACTGGGAAACAAACTGAGGGTTGCAGGGTGGCAGGGGGGAAGGGGGCATGGATTCGCCTGGTGATGGGTACTAAGGAGGGCACATATTTCAATGAGCAGTGGGTGTTACATGCAAGCAATGAATCATGGGACACTGCATCAAAAACTAATGAAGTAGTGTGTGGTGACATAATTAAAAACAACAACAACCATACTTCAAGTCACAAGGTTCTAGGTAATACAATAAAACAAGAAATTAATGCAACATGTAATTGAAAGCACTTCTGTTAAATACTCATCCAATAAACAAAAAAAGTTTGTTTTGATTATAAAAAGTATCGTATGAAGTTTTTTTTTCTGTTAGAAGTGTTTATCTTTCAGCAAATTTGTTTTCTTTGCATTTCCAGTATGCTTGCATTGCTAATTTGAGAAAGGAACAAAGGGCTCTTCTTATTTGCAGGTTTATTCTTGGTCTGCTTCCATAATTTTAGTGTCAGAGAAGCGTGATTAACACTTCATTTGTGAAAACCCATTCACCTTAGAATGCACAATTTGGCAAAATCTTCTCTAGCATCTATTCTCAGACAATAGTTTCTTTGTTCTACTCAGCCATACTACAATGGCTAGTGTGGAATCCCATGAGGCAGAGTCGGCAGACGAGAGGTCAGGAGGTGGGCTAATTTGGAACAGTGGCAGGAAGGATGTATTTTCACTTCAGTAGAAGGTAGCTAGCCAACAACCTGGCTATGCAGAGAAATTCTCATCTTGTTTCTCTCCCACCCCTCAAGCCCCTAGAAAGCTACAGCATTACATTACTTCGCTAATTTCATGGTTTTAAAACTGAGAAAGGTCAAATGGTTTACCTAAGTACCAAGGTGCAGTATAGTATCAAAAAAATAAAGTTAAATTGAGAGAAGGTATCAGCATCTTGGTGGTGTGCTTTATATCTTTTTCTGCTCCCCTGTGATTTACAGCTAGTCCAACATTCATTACAACGATAACAAAAAAAAGTACCTCTGTGCAGCACATAGAACACTCAAGAGATCTAGCATTTATGCATCTATCACTAGGTGGACCAGACCCTGGAGGTGGTGGCAGAAGGAGCTGCTGGGGCACAGGCAGTGACGGCAGATAAAGCAGTGGTCAGCCAGGCACTGAGGGAGTATGACCATTCTAGCAATGGAGATGGAGTATGAAGAAATGAGTAGGAGTCTGTCCAGTCGGCCATTTGCACTGCAGCTACAGGGACCAGTTACTCTCTTAGGAGAGACTGTGTGAATTAGGGAAGGGAAGGAAAGAGAAAAAGGCAGACAATAAGAAATAAAAGATAATGTCTCCTGTTGTCAGCTCCAAGGGGCAAGAGGACCACCCGAGGATCTTGGGGACTGCTCAACTTGAGGGCTCCCCTCTAGGGCCATGGGCACACTCCAAGTATCAAGTGCTAAGTACACACCCACCCTATCCTACCACTGCCATTTCCTTTTTACTTTTTTTTAAATATGCAGGCCCCAATCTTAGCTGAGAATCATCTCCTCTAAAAAAACTAAAACCTTGTGTTATAGTGCCATGTTCTAGAAAACAAAAGGAAGGCTTTCTACCTGTTAGATCATTCTAATCACAGTAAACAAATATTATAGACTTATTTACAATAGTCAAGATATGGAAGCATCCTAACTGTCCATTAATAAACAAAATGATAATGAAGATGTGGTATATATGGTATACACACACACACACTGAAATATTAGGCAGTCATAGAAAAGAATAAAGTTGTGCCATTTATGACAACATGGATGGACCTGGAGTGTATTACACTAAATGAAATAACTCAGACTGCGAAAGACAAATGCCATATAATTTCACTCATATGTAGAATCTAGAAGAACAAATGAGTAAACAAAGAGGAAGCAGAATTAGACCTATAAATACAGAAAATAAATTGGTGATTGCCAGAGGAAAGAAGAGTAGAGGGATGGACAAAGGAAGTGAAATGGAGTGGGAGATCCAAGCTTTGAATTATGGAATGAAGTTACAGGAATTAAAGTCTCAGCATAGAGAACATAGTCAATGATATTATAATAGTGTTTATGGTGACAGTTGGTAGTTACACTTGTGGTGAGCACAGCATAACATATAAAGAGGTGAAATCACTATGCTGTACACCTGAAACTAATACAACGTCTGTCAACTATACTCAAAAATTTTTTTAAAAAGAATAAAAGTAAACAAAGACTTGCTTAAATAGAAAAGGTGTTCACTTCTTCAAATGCAGTGGCAGAGGCACTTATCATCCAAAATAATGAAAAATCATGGTAATATGGTTATCACAGAAAGAAAATGACAATAGTCCATCAACCAAACCCAAAGAAATGAAATGTTGTGATCTAATGAATAAATAACTGCAAACAGCTGTTATGAAGAAATTTAACAAGCTAAAACTCAGAAATGCAATATAATAATCTCAAGATAAAATTAATAAGCAGGAAAAGTACCCTACTAAAAAGACTAAAATTCTAAAAATGAACCCCAAAAGTTCTGGAGCTGAAAAACTCAGTAAATGAGATGAAGAATGCATGAGAATTGGAAGTAGAGCAGATCATACGGAAGAGAGAATTGATGAACTTGTGGATATAAATATAGAAGTGATTCAGGTAAAAGAGGAGAACCAAAAATTTTAAAAGTGAAGAAACCCTATGAGAACTTTGTCCATTAGAAAAGCCAACAAAAGAATAATGAGTATCCCAGAAGGAGCAAAAAGGAACACTGAAGCAGAGAACATATTTAAAGAACGAACAGCTGAGAACTTCCCAAACCTGGTGAAGGAACTAGATATACAAGTCTATGAAGCTAATAAAACAACTTATTATCTCAATGTGAAAAGACCTCCTCTAAGACTTATTACATTAAAATTCTCTAAAGTCAAAGGAGAGGGGGGGATAGTAACCTATAAAGGCTTCCCCATTAACTTACCAGTAGATTTCTGAGTAGAAATTACAAGGCCACAAGAGAGTGGATGATATATTCAAAATACTGAAAGACAAAAACTGCCAGTCATTTTCCTTCTGGCAAAATTATCCTTCAGACATAAAAGAGAATAAAGGATTTCCCAGATAAACAAAAGCTGAGGGAGTTCACCACCCTAGATATGCCTTACAAGAAATGTTGAAAGGAGCTCTTCAAGCTGAAACAAAAACACAAAAGTACACAAAACTCTGATTAAGATGAGAGTCAGATTTAGAATACTTAAACTTCAACCCTTTCTTAGAATAGTATATTAAACTCTTAATTATAGCATAAAGGCTACAGGAAAAGAGTATTAAAAATAACAAATACTACTATAATTTGGTAATGAAATCATGCATAAAAACAGATAATTTGTGACATCAAAAATATAAAAAGAGAAGAGAATAAGATGAAACTTTATAGGTGAATGAAGACAAATTTCTATCAGCATAAAAAGGACCATTTCACCTATGAAATGCTTATGAAAACATGGGAACCACAAAGCGGAAATCTACAGCACAGACATAAAATATTTTTTTTAAATGCGAGCAAATCACCATGGAAAATCACCAATTTACAAAAGGTAGAAAAAGAAGGAAAATAAACAATGGAGAAACAAAATAACCAAACTCCAAAAGATAAAATGCCATTACTAACTCTTTACAGATCAATAATCACCCTCAACATAAATGGAATGAACTGAATCTTCAAAAGGCACAGTGACTGCATGAATTAAAAACAAGACCCAACTATATCCTACCTACAGGAGACTCATTTGAGCATTAAAGGCACACATGGGCTCAAAGTGAAATGATGGAAGGTGATATTCCAAGAAATGGAAATGAAATGAAGGTGGATGTAGCCATACTTAGACTTAAAAAGAAAAAGAGTAATAAGAAACAAAAAGGGTCATAATATAATGATAAAGGGCTCAATACCTGAAGAAGATATAACAAGTATAAATATAAATGCCGCCAACAGCTAAACACCAAAATAAATTAAGCAATTAAAAAGAGATCCTAAGGGAGAAAAAGAGAACAAGGGACTTAATATTCCACTATCCATAATGTATAAACTGTCCAGACAGAAAAACAAGGAATCGTTCAAACTGAACCATATTTTAGAACAAATTTACTTAATAGACATACACAGGACATTCCATCCAACAGCAGCAGAATATACATTCTTTTCAAATGCACATGGGACATTCTCTAGGACAGATCCTATGAGAAGTCACAAAACAATTCTTAGGAACATTAAGATGATTGAAAACCAACTAACTTCTCTGAAGCAAGGGTATAAAACAATCTGAGGGGTTTGAAGTGGCGGGGGGGTGGGAGGTTGGGGTACCAGGTGGTGGGTATTATAGAGGGCACAGCTTGCATGGAGCACTGGGTGTGGTGAAAAAATAATGAATAATGATTTTCTGAAAATAAATAAATTGGAAAAAAAACACATAAGGATAGCACAAGAAAACTATAGACCAGTATCTCTGATGATTGCAGATGCAAAAATTCTCAACAAAATTTTAGCAAACTGAATTCAAGAACTTATTAAAGGGATTATACAGCATGACCAGATGGGACTTAGATCTGGGATACAAAAATAATTTAATATCCACATATCTACAATACATCACATCAATAAAATGAAAGACAAGAATCACATGATCATCTTACTAGATGCAGAAAAACATTTAACAAAATACAGTATCCTCTCATGATAAAAACTTAACAGGCTGGGTATATAAGGAACATAACATAATAAAGTCTATAGATAACAAACCTATAGCTAATGTTATACTTAACAGAGAAAAACAAAATGTTTCTTCTAACACCGGAACAAGGCAAAGAAGCCCTTCTCAACACCCCTACTCAATATAGTACTGGAAGTCCTGGCTACAGCAATTAGGCAGTACAAAGAAATAAAGGGCATCCAAGTTGGAAAGCAAGAAGTAGAACCATCATTACTTGCTGATGTTATGATATTATATATAGAAAAATCCCAGGAATCCATCAAAAAACTGTTGGAATTAGTCAATGATTTCAGTAAAGTGGCAAGATACAAAATCAACATACAGAAATCAATTGTATTCCTTTATAGTAATGATGAAGCATCTGAAAAAGAAATAAGGAGAATTATTTCATTCCCAATAGCACCAAAAACAATAAAATACTTAGGAGTAAGTTTAATCAAAGAAGTCAAAAGTCTGTACGATGAAAACTAAACTGTGCTGAAAGAAACTGAAGAAGACACAAACAAATGGAAAGACATCCTTGCTCATGAATCAAAAGAATTAATTCTGTTAAAATGACTAAAGCCATTTTCAGATGGAACACAATCTCCATCAAAATACCAAAGGCCTTCTTCACAGAAATAGGAGAAACAATTCTAAAATTTGTATGTAACTACAAAAGATTCAAGTAGCCAAAGAATTCCTGGGGTGTGGGGAAAAGCCAGAAGTACTGCACCTTGGCTTTGAAACTATACTACAAAGCTGTAGTAATACAAACAGTGTGGTACTAGGACAAAAACAGACTTGACAACCAATGGAGCAGAACAGAAAGTCCAGAATGAAACCCAGCATATACGGTCAACTGATATTTGACAAGAGAGCCAAGAATACCCAACGAGAAAAGGATAGTCTCTCCAACAAATGGCACTGGGAAAACTGAAGAAACACATGAAGAACAATGAAATTGGACCCTTATCTCACACCACTCACAAACTAATTCAAAGTAGATCAGATACTTAAACATAAGACCTGGTAACCTAAAACTCCTTTAAGAAAAGAAGGAAGAGTTCATTAATATTGATCTTGCCAATATTAGGAGGTGGGGGCATGATGCAAAAGCACAAAAACAAAAGAAAAAAATCAACAAATGCGACTACATCAAACTCAAAAGCTTCTACATCAAAAAATAGCAACTAAAGAAATGAAAATACAACCTACAGAACAGGAGAAAATTTATTCAAACCAAATATCCGATCAAGGGTTAATATATGTTACTCCGTCAACTAAATAACAATAAAATCTCACTTAAAAGTGGGAAGAATTAAATACATGTTTCTTCGAAGAGGACTTCAAATGGCCAGCAGACACGTGAAAAGATGCTTGAAACCACTATCAGAGAAATGCAAATTAAAACCAAAATGAGATACCACCTTATACCTATTAAAATGGTTATCAATAAGAGAACAACAGATGCTGAGAAGGGTGTGGTGAAAAGAGAATGCTTATACACTGTTGATGGGAATTTAAATTGGTCCAACCTCTGTGGAAAACAATATGGAAGTTCCTCAAAAAATTAAAAATAGTTCTACCATAAAATTTGGCCATTCCATTTCAGGGTATTGACCCAAAGAAATGCAAAAAGCATTTTGCTGAGAAGTATGAAGCCCCATATTTACCTCAGCATTATTCACAATAGCCAAGATAGGAAACAATGCAGATGCCCATCAATCAGTGAAAGGATAAAAAAAAATTTGACTTATATACACAATGACATATTACTCAACTGTGAGGAATAAAGATATTCCCCCATTCACAACAACAGTAATGCACCTTGAGCACACTAGTCTAAGGAAGATATAACAGATGGAGAAATACAAGGACTGTATGGTATCACTTTTGTGGAATTTTAAGACGTTAAACCTGTAAAAAAAAAAAAAATAGAGGAAAATGCTGGTTACCAGAAGATGGGGGTGGGAGAGGTACGAGAGATGAAATTTAAGAATATAAACTTTTAATAAGTGGCAAATAAGCCATACAGAAATGTACAGTATAATGAGTATAGATAATAATATTGTACTATAATTACACAATGTGCTAAATATCACTATATTGGCAATATTTGAATATATAAATTTACCAAAGTAACATGGTGCATACCCTAACCTACACAATGTTACACATAAAATGTATTTAATAAAAAAAAATTTTAAGTAATTCTCTGAGACAGCCCCCAGTTTTTAGTAGAAAGGTGGAATCAGTGAACATTATGATCTAATAGTACACTAGACTCTTCTTTTGATGGTCATTTCCAAGTAACTGTTTTCCAATTGAGAGCTTAATATCCTGGCCATAAGTAATTGTGGTACACTAGATAGCACAGTTCAGTTTACCAAGCATTTTCAACTATGTTATATCACTTTATAATTAGGAAACATTTCAAACAGGAAGGGACCACGAGACCTTTGTCATGGATAAGGAAAAAGAGAAGCCAAGATAGTGACTTAACTGAGTACAGCTCTACTATGTAGTAGTGCTGGGACTGAGTCCAAATTTCATCCAGAATTCCCTTGCCTTTTGTTGGATAAAAACATATGCTGTTTATCTTCACCTAGCCTTTCATTCTTGCCCTCATTCTCACTTTATATATGTTTGTTTTAAGCGGAACTGTTAAATTTGTTTTGCTTAGTTGTTTCATATATCTAAATGAGCCATTGTTTTCTTTTGATAACAGTGTTACCAATATAAAATTCATGAACAGTAAACCTACCCATTTAAAGTTTACCATTTGATGGTCTTAGTGTCTTTGCAACTGTATGACTATCATCACCACAACCAATTTCAGACCAAGTCTACACTTCAGAAAGGAAACCTATATCCATTAGCATTCACCTTCCATCTCTCCCTAATCCTTACCTCTAACACTCCCACCTCTAGGAAACAAACCACTAATCTACTCCCTATCATTAATGTATTTGCCTATTCCCCACTAATAGTTTCTATTTTTTCTACTTTGCAAAGAGTAATAAAAGGCAAGAGCAAAATCTGCTTTTCATCTGCTAGAGAAAACTTACAGTTACTAATTCACTTTAGGAATACAGTGTTATTTATAAATTGCAAAATTAGAGTACAGAAAATTTTTAAGAAAGTAATGGGTAAAACTTAAACGGGGTTTTTAAAGAGACATTTCTTTGATTTTTTAAATTTTTCTAACTTTTTATTATTGCAGTTCTCAAAAATGGAGAAAAACAGCTACCACATAGATTCAACAATTATTGGGGCGCCTGGGTGGCTCAGTGGGTTAAGCCGCTGCCTTCGGCTCGGGTCATGATCTCGGGATCCTGGGATCGAGTCCCACATCGGGCTCTCTGCTCAGCAGGGAGCCTGCTTCCTCCTCTCTCTCTCTCTGCCTGCTTCTCTGCCTACTTGTGATCTCTCTCTGTCAAATGGGTAAATAAAATCTTTAAAAAAAAAAAAAAAGATTCAACAATTATTAAGATTTTGCCATGTAGTTTTAAGTTCTCTATATCATTTCAAAGTCAATTTTTCTTAGTCACTGAAAATTAAGGACAAATTTCCCATATGATATATTATGGCTCCTGAAATTTTAACATTGTGATTTTGCTTTATTTTGCACCTGAGATTCTAACATTTAAGAGGAGAGGTTCATATAATTTATCTGTTTCTTTTTAGTCATCCTTTATCATCTATAGCCTTATTGTTTCAATCTTAATTTTATACTTCTCTGCTTTTTCTTTAATTATAATTTTTACTATATGGCTTATAATCTGTTTTCTTTTATCTTTAAAGATAAATTTAGAGGGCACCTGGCTGGCTCAGTCAGTTAAGCATCTGGCTCTTGATTTCAGCTCAGGTCACGATCTCAGGGTCATGAGCTGGAGCATCATGGCAGCTCCATGCTGGACAAAGTCTGATTCAGATTCTCTTCCTCCCGGTCTGCCCTGTCCCCCCCTTTAAAGTAAGTAAATAAAGGAATCTAACTGCATGTGAAAATTTCCCATTTATTAATATCTCTACAGTCATTCTTACATCTATATTTAGGTATATAGATACATCTTATCAGGAAGAATAACCCCTAGTTCTTTTTCATATAAAGTGAAGAATTATGGACATTTTAGTGTCATTCTCTTTAGATTTTTTCTATCCATGACTAATGTACCTGAATAACCAGATGTTTAATTTTACTTTTCTTTTTTGTTTTAGTTGTTGTTGGTGGTTTTTTTTTTGTTTTGGGGGGGTTTTGTTTGTTTGTTCTGGGGGGTTGTAGCAGTCATACCAGCTGTATATTATTTCTGGAAATGCCACATCTTCACACATATGCACCAAGTGGCAGCTTCAAATACAGTTGACAAGAGGAGAATTCTGAAAATAGCATACATGTCCACAAAAAGATTAAATAAAGGGTGGCACACTTTACATGTAATGTTAGGCTGAATCTACACAAGGAAGGAAGGGCACTGAAAATGCAATCATGTGGAGGTAATAGATATGCTAATTGGCCTGACTATGGTAGTCACTTCATAATGCAAACATATATCAAACATCAAATCATATGTCATATATATATAATTTTTATGTCAATTATACCTCAAGAAAGCTGTTAAAATTCTCAAAACTCTTAATTTCCTAATTGTTTTACTACCTTTACTATTACCTATATTCACAAGGCTATTTACCTCTCTTGTGTCTCTATGGTGGAAATACTCTATAATGATGTACTACTATTTCTCTTTCCAACTTCACATTCAATGTTGTCGTACCTCTTGCTTGCCATTGGCCATTGTAGGAGTATTTATAGCACAGGAACCAGAAGATCAGAGCCTGGTTACTGTTTCATATTTTATTTTGTTTCACTGTTCAGACTAAACAAAATGGATAAAATATTACTAATACTAATTACATTTAAAATTGGGTTATAACTGTTACATTATGAGGAGCACAAAAGAGATTATCTTTCCAGTATTCAAAGTTATTATCTTAATCAGAAAATAAGTTGTTCATGTCATTGGCAAACCAATGACCTTCTGACCTATCTTGTTTTCTTTGATTGTTCTCACTAACATTAACCTAACTGTCAGTCAACATTCCTATTGGAACTATACTTGGATACATTATTTTTAAACATATAGCAGTGCATACTGTATCAATGCCCCAATCATCCAACAAAACCCTATCCATGTCTTCCACTCCCAGTGTGCAAGGAATGGGATCCTGATACAGAACTAATTAAGTAAATTTGTTAGACAGTTAACAAATAAGAGTGAAAATAAAAGGACAAGAACAGTTCCTGTAAGGATATCACTGCTTACAATTGTCACAATGCATTCTGTAATTACTGGACCTTAGACCTAGATCTGTGAGTTAGAACAACTTTTTGGAGTGAGGTGCATTTCTAGAGGAGAAAGAGAGCAAAGAAAACACCATGTTTCCTAGCCTGTTTGGATGAACTCCATTTTTGTCAGCTCCTAAATCCATTTCATATAAAAGGAGAGCTCATATCAAAGTCACCAACAAAGTTTTCCCGCTTATTGAAAATGTGCATGCATGCAAATGATGTGTCATTTAGTCCTTTCCCCCTCATTTACCACAACTCCACTTAACTTTGAAGAATATAGTCTTGCTTGCACTCATCATCACATTTCTAAAAGATCACTTTATTTAAGAAGAAATCAAATCCCACCAGGGTATTTCCTGCCCTTTTGGAATCTACTCTATGGCTGAAAGGAACAGAAGGAAATATTCTCCAAATGGAAGACCAATGCTTTAAATATCAGAGTGTAATGGACACAATGTCTGGAGTCATTAGTAAGTCACTAGGGGCCCAGCATGGACTCAGGGCAATTCCTTGTATTTGTCTAATTTAAAACATGCTTTCATGTACTTTAATCCATTGGGTCATGAAAGTGGTTCTTGAGGATATAAGCTCAGCTCAGCAATGTTTTTTTTTTAAGAAGCCACTGAACTGAGAAGCTGAGCAAAGCTGGATAAGACATTGCCATATGTAGAAAACAGTGCCCCTAGGTTCTGAGTTTCTAAATGGGCTCTAGAAACCCTGTGGCTCAGGAGTTGTGAACCCTAAGAGCAAGCCCTACCTTGTAAGCCAAATTGTGCTTTTCCCAGGCTTGGTTGCCCTCAGATCCTTTCCTTGCCCTTAGCTTGACCTACTCTGTCATGGGGGAAGGAAAATGGCTGACCCCTGAAAGTTTTATTTATCAGACTACAATGGCATCTGGCTCTTGCCTAGATTCCAAAAAGGGACTGATGAGGGATTACAGGGTAGAGGTTACATGGAAGCCAAGGAATTCCCTTGTTCTCTGGGCCTTGAACATCTTCACCAAGTGTGGCAAAATCTCTTTTGTGACACCAGTTCACTTCAGAAAACTCTGTGGAGGTTCACAGTTTTGTCAGACAACCTTGTTCCCACCTCCAGGAAAAACACCTTTACTCCCTGCATTTTACCAGCCTAGGAATGCTATTGGTTTCCTGCTGGAAATCATTTCTAGGGTACTTCCCTCATTCTGAGCTCTTTGACCTGCAGCAAATCCCTCACCTGTGGATCCAATGCCTGCTTTAAATTTCATTTTTTGTGAATGCCTTAACTGGTTTCTGTGTTCCTACTTAGATCCTAATACACAGGTAATCAAAATTCTAGATCTGTAGATCTCATAATAATAGTAGCAGTTAAAAGGCTTCTACTTAAAGCCCATTGGCTGTCAGGCACTATTCTAAAGATTGGGGTTTCTCAACAATCCTGTGAGGTAGGTATTTTGCCATTCCACCTTACAGACAGAGAAAGTATGGCAGTGTATATTCATCTTATATTATCCTCACTCTTTATAAGTATTATTTAGAGTTTCAGTCAAGTCTCAATGGGCTACTGGGAAGTAAGGGAAGGATTATTTTTCAATATTTAATTAAAGCATTAAAGGTGTATCTACATTCACAAAAGGCCAATATGGTGGTGCCACCCATATTAATGAAGCTAAAATGAAAGAACACAAATCTCACCCAGAGTTGTCCATTCCAGCCATCTCCCTCCATACACACAAATGTCTTTTTTGGCTAAAACTCTCAGGATCTGCATTTTATTTTGTTAATGAAGGCCAAATTCCACATGATTTTTAATGCCTAAGTCAAATGGGATACATAAAGAATGACAAGATGACTCAACAACCTAGCCTCTATGTATTCTACAGCAAATTCTTAGAAAAGAAGGGTTTCTCGGGCGCCTGGGTGGCTCAGTGGCCTTCGGCTCAGGTCATGATCTCAGGGTCCTGGGATCAAGTCCCGTATCGGGCTCTCTGCTCAGCAGGGAGCCTGCTTCCTCCTCTCTCTCTCTGCCTGCCTCTCTGCCTACTTGTGATCTCTCTCTGTCAAATAAATAAATAAAATATTAAAAAAAAAAAAAAAGAAAAGAAGGGTTTCTGAGGATTAGGTTAAGAACATGACTACATATTCCACTGTAGGAAAAGAAAACTTTACCCTTCTTCATTTCTAGGTTCTTTGCCTGGCCGAAAATTAAATTGACATAAAACAGATTAACAGGAGAAAAACAAATTTAATTTCATATGCATAGGAGGTCACAGAAATATGAGACTCAAAGAAGAGATGAAAACAGGCTGCCTTGGGGCACCTGGGTGGCTCAGTGGGTTAAGCCGCTGCCTTCAGCTCAGGTCATGATCTCAGGGTCCTGGGATCGAGTCCCGCATCAGGCTCTCTGCTCAGCAGGGAGCCTGCTTCCTCCTCTCTCTCTCTGCCTGCCTCTCTTCCTACTTGTGATCTCTCTCTGTCAAATAAATAAATAAAATCTTAAAAAAAAAAAAAAACAGGCTGCCTTTCCATCCTTTAGACAAAGCAGCAATAAATTTGTGAGCAACCGAAAAAAGAAAAGATTGGATATTGTACTAAGTTGGAGAAGAAGTCACAAGTTTTGTTTGTTTGTTCGTTTGTTATATAAACCTTGGGCACGTAGCCTTGTTGGCCCTAAATTCTCTATCCGTGAGGACACAAAGCATGTCTCTCTGTCTCCTGGTATAGGGAGATTAACTTTCACATGGGAAACTTGTTTCCTGCTTTCAGGGGGCAAAAAAGGGTACAGTGTCCTGGAATTAGCTGCTTCTTAGGAAACTTTAATACAAAAGAACCTATACGCCACTGTGGCATATTTGGGGGCAGCCTGTCCTGAACCCCATTACCAGAACTCTATCATAGTGCTCATGGATTCCTTGGTCTTGCACTAAAAGGACTGGAGTTTCCCTAATAATATCAACTGAATCAAGTGTTATCTACCCATCTTTCTCCTGAATCTTTTCTCCAGCAATGAAAGTCTTCTCTTGTTGGAAACTAACCCCACCAATGATTAAAGGTGTTTATTCATGAAATTACTTCAATTTCTCAAAGCTGAGCTCCACCCTGAGTGATGAGCATGCTGCCAGAGTCCAGGTATCGGAATATAAAGCCTCTCAACTTTCACCAGAGCACTACTTTATGTTCATTACCCCTGCAAATGTGTGTGAAATTTATGCCACTGCCTTTTTGTCAATACCATTTTCATCACCACCAAAAGTCAATTTAATAAGCTCAGTTCATCAGCCCTATCCCTTTGAGTACTTCCTTTCCCAAAGGGAAATATAATCCATTTTTAACCATTCATATATTTAAGAGATTCTCTTATGTGCAGTCTCAGTTCATTATGAATAAAATACATTTTATTCTTCTGTTCCATTTACTCTGGTTACATGCTGGATTGGATTTAAGATGCAATGTCTCATCGTATTTTTAGTCAGGAAATAGTTTTCCTCTGTGCTCCTTAAGCTACCTTCTCTTGGCATTTTCTGCCTGCAGTTGCCACATATCAAAACCTGCCAGGGCTCAACAGCTTTGTCTACATGGACAAGTAGAGCAAATTGTTGAACAATGATCTGGGAGATGGATCAGCACAGACAGGATAATCCATACGTGGGTAATTCATACAAAGGATACACCTTTCCCAGTAATCATCACCAAGGTATCTCTCCTCTTGATTTTGCCTGTATTGCTGTAACGCTAAAAGAGCCTTGATGGGAAAATTCTACCCTGCTTTTTTTGTCACTGTAAGAGAAAACTAGTACATACTATAGTTTAGAATAATTGTACTGTATTCCTGGAAAAACTGAAAGTGAGGGGGGAAATGCTGATTCTTTTTTTTTTCCAATTTATTTATTTTCAGAAAAACAGTATTCATTATTTTTTCACCACACCCAGTGCTCCATGCAAGCCATGCCCTCCATAATACCCACCACCTGGTACCCCAACCTCCCACCCCCCACCCCGCCGCCACTTCAAACCCCTCAGATTGTTTGTTTTCCTCTCTAGTTTTGAGAGTATATAATCCAATCAGACATGTGACTTGACTCACAAGGTTAACTCGGTTATGATGAGCAGGGTCATTGTTATTAAAATTACTAACGACCATCTGTTGAGCACTACCTACAGACCAAGAACTGTTATAAACACTTTTACTCATGATCTCTGCTAATACTCACTTCACCCCAAAAGCCAGTATTATTAGTCCCATTTTAGAGATAAAACAAAAAATTAAGGGCTAGAGAGGTTAAATAAATTGGTCAACAATTTAGTTTAACAACTGAAATTAAAAACAGGGCTTCCTGCTTTCAAGTCTCAGGTTCCACACTATTACCTCCTTTTAATAGGTCAATATAGCAGAGTGCTGATATTTCACATTGACTAGGAAGAGAGCTGCTAGTACTCAGAAATTTTAAGAAAACCAATTCAGCTTTTCTTTATATACACTTCCTTTCAAAATAACAAAGATGGGAAGAGAAATTACGTATTAACAAGAATCCAGACACAGGCGACAAGAATTCCATCTATAGAGAAGCTAACTTAGATTTTTTTTTTTCAATTTCTTCCTGGGTAGCTGATTATGCTACAGAAGCCAATTGAAACTGCCTGTCCTACCTCCTGAAAGACATTGGGCATGTGTCCCAATTAATGTGGCACACGGCTTGTACTACATAAATACTGATCAGGTTAATTTTTATTACCTGTTAACAATATCAGTATGAAAACAGCAACACGGCATTTTGCTACTCCACTGACAGATCCCCCTTAAAAATGCTTTAGTTTCTCCTTCTCTTACCCCAAGGACCCTATTTTGTAACATCAGTCATGAGAGGAAATGGAAAGCACTGAGGTTTGGATATTGATTTCAACTCGTCAAGCCACAGCAATTGCACCCTCGGTAAAACTAAGCTTTTCAAAGCTGTAACTTGCCAAGTTTTTGTCTTCAGGGAGAAATACCAAGCTGTCTCTGTGCTGAGAGAAGCTCTCCATGGTACGAGGTAATTTGTGCTGCCCTCCCTCTCTCACGCAAATAAATTAATACACAGATTTAGTATTGATATTCACGGTCTCTTAATTTTTGTTGCTTTATTCCTAGTAATATAGTTATTCGTTTAAAATAAGGTCTGTGAGCAAGGTACATAAATAAAAGCCCTACCATTCTAGAAGAAAAAAAAAAGAAGAAGAAGAAGAAGAAAGAAAGAAATGTAATCTGGAAGGCACTGCCTGCGTATAAGAGCCTAATACTCAGGTAGCCCAATTCAATGTGGCGTGTCCACCATTATGTGGCTTTGCATTTCACTGCCCTCAACAGAAGATATATGTACAAGAATTTGAGCTTTTGACTGATGTTTGTGTTCAGAACATTTTATAGTTTGAGTTCTACCAAAGAAAGGTATTTATGGTATTCTAATTAATTTGCATGTGCATTTTCACTCTAAATGTATTGTAATGACTCGTAGTCCTTCTTTATGAATTGCTGAAATGATTTGAAAGTGGCTAAACATGTCCACAGGATGTAGAAAATTCTCTCAGCATAATGCTGACCACAGTAAGTTTCTTTGTCCCTCTGTGGTTCATGTGAAAGCATGCAGCACAAGGATGACATTTCATGATTCCAAAATATCCCTCCTGTAACTGGATACTAGGCTGTCCTTTCCCTGTATAAGAGGACCTCTTCAGGACCTGAGGGAATAAAGCTTCTGCCCTCCACACTGAAAACCCAATTCCCAAGCCTCTTGATAACTTCTTATTGATTTGATGCATTAATTCCTCTCAGGCATAATGCTAAGCCAAAATGAGAAGTCTACCGCACAGAGCCCACAGACCTGAAAACACAGTCATTCACAATCACCAACACATGTTTATGTTAGTGCCTATCATCTCCAAATACTCAACTTCCTGCCTGATGACACAAGAAAAAGGATAGAAATTAAATGTGAAAACATTAGCAATTACATAATTATTTCATTAAATAGTTACTAGGAACCAGCACTGTGGTTGGCACTACAAATATAACAGAGAGATAAATATAATACTTATAAAATTTATGAAGTTTTACAACTTTATAAATTGATATATTTATATTTATTACGAAAATATTTAGTACCAAAAAAACCTTTAAAAACTTAGAAAACTTATATGTTGTGAGCACAAAAACAAACCAAAAAGAGTTCATTAGTAAATACTTAAACAGTGGTAAGTGCCAAGAAGCATACAAACAGAGTACAATGTGCAAAAAAAAAAGGGGGGGGGAGGTGGAGACGGTTTGTCCTTCAGAGTGGTTCTTAGGGAGGACCTGAAAAGAAGAAAAAGCAAGCATGCGAACACCAGTGGGGAGGTGAGTACCAGCAAAAGAAAAATATGGGCTAAGGCTTTAAAGGTGGAAAGGGTATGCTTGAGAGCCTCAAAGTTAGAGCAACTGGAGCACAGAGAATGAGGGGAGAATGGTTTTAAGTACAACTGGAAGGTCAGCAAGGCCTAAAGTATGAGGACCCTAGAAACCACAGTGATGTGGATTTCACTCCAAGCCCAATGGGAAGCTATTGAAGAGTTTTAAGCAGAGAAGGTGTTATGACCATGTTTTTAGAAGATTTGTCTAGCTGCTACATGCAGAACATATTTAGAAAGGGTCAGAAACAGAAGTTCTCATCGAAGTGACCATCATTGCAAATATGCATTGTTGAGATAATGGCATTGGTTTCTTCTCCTTAGGTCTGCATGATTTCCAACTCTCTCCTTGGAACCAACAGGGTAGAGCATGTGCAAAACAATGAATGAGACAGAAGTGGGCAAACTACTACTTTCTAATTTTTTATATCTCTTTTTTAACCGCCCACCTAAATGGCCAGACAACATAAAGAGAAAGAAGAAAAAGACTTAAATGCAAAACTTAGAATTGACTTTAAACTAATTTAACATTTATCAAATACCTGTTACATGCCAGGGACTCTGCCAGATGCTAAGGGGTCAAACTCCTCTTTCCACAAATAATTCAAACTAACAGGGAAACCAGACCTACCAAAACAAACAAGTGCAACTCAAAGAGAGAAGTGTCATTCATTGGAGGTATTTACCAGGTGCTGGGGAATCACTGTGGATGCTCTGACAGCACGAATGGGAAGCAAGGACCTAGCTCTTTCCTTTCCAAACACCCAGCCAAGGCTATGATGAAAAAGACATGATCAAAGATGCAGAGGCATTCTCAAACCCCCACCTATGAAACAGCTGGAACTCTTAAAATTAAAAAATACACTTTCCATTCTAAGATCTAGACTCCAAGTTATAAATTACATAAACACCAAGATATTCTAGCTATTTCCCAAACAACTGGTGTATTCAACTTTGTTGATGGTTGAGTTCTAGGTGTTCCTTAGTTCTGGAACAAAACCGACTTGGGAATGTCAGGATTCATAACCACCCAATTCAGATTCTCCAAAAATGGAATAGTTCTTACCAAAAAATTTGGTTCTACAATAAATTTGGTACCACACATACTAAAAGTATAGCACAAAACCAAGAGAGCATATTTGATAATACTGCTTACTGAATGCTTATTGAATCCTATATGCTTACTACATACAAGGTACTATGCTAACTACATTATATTATCCAAGTGCTTTATAATATTATTATGCCATTATATCATTCAATCTTACATTAACTCTGTGTGGGTACTCATGTTAACCCATTATATAGATGGAGAAACTGAGGCCTAGAGGAGGAGTTTGGACTAGAGATGAGGTTGCGGCTTCAGGCTGTAGGATATATAGAACTAATCAAGAAAAATCAAGTATCTGTGGGTTCTTTTCTCTTTACTACAATGAAACAAGGTTAGCTCTTTATCTCATAAAATAAGCATTTCTGAAAAATCATGGGTTTCAATTCTCCTGGAGATGACAGAATACTAAACCCAGAATAATTTCTGTTATCAATATATTTAGTCATGATGCTTTTCTATAAACAATAATCTTTTATTTGATTTTAAGTGTTTTAAAATATACAAAAATATTTTAAAGTAAGGACATCTTATAAAATGAAAATTATCTTTTTATAAATGAAACTAAGATTTTCTTATAGCTGTCTTGACTGGCTGAAAGCCGAAAGTATATTATTTCTCAGGCACAGTCCCATTGAAAGGAGGAAAATTTTCCCTACAAAGTAAATGCTTTGGAGAGTGTTTCTTTCCAGCTGAGTGCTCAGAGGTGTCCTTGTCTTACTGCAAGCTACAAAATAACAGAAAAGAAGGGGCATAAAAGAATCCTGAGACAAAGATCCAAGTAATAGGAGAGGTGTAGAGAAAACTGGTCATCTGAGAGATTTTATTTTACTAAAGAATAATAGAAGTAATTCTTAGTTGTGTTTGGAATGTTTTCACATTCATTCCTTATTTTACAAGGGACTTAAAATACCCCCAGAAGAAAAAGAAGGATAGGATTAGGCCCATTTTTCTAATAAGGAACTTAAAATTCGAAGAAATTAAGTAGCTTGCCCAAGACCATACCACTTTGAAACTCAAGCTTTGGTTTTCCAGTCTCTTTCCCTCTTATTTACCCTTTCTCTCTCCTTACTAAAAACTTTGGCTAACTAAATTAAATAGAGTTTCCAGTTTTCTTTTTTTTTTTTATCCCTTTTTTCAAAGGGAAGGGTAAAGTATCAAAACAAAATATGGGCAAACTTTGCTTGTAGTTAGAGAAAAATCCTAGTGGTGGCCTATTTGGAATTCTGTTTACAATTAGAATCATCAGTTTTCCCTTTCTGCCATGACAGAGTAACTGAAACCATACTGGTCTTTCCAAAATACATGAAAAACCTCTGCATAGACCTTGTAAAACAGCACATGATCCAAAAACTAAATATTATTAAGATTCACCTCCAAACTGAGCAACACAATCCTGCCCAAAAAATCCCAGCATTTTCTCTATTTAAATAGACAAGATGGTTCTAAAATTCATATGGCAACACAAAGAACCTAGAATATTCAAATTGTGAAGAAAAGCGCAACAGTATTGGAGGATGTTATTACCTCATTTCAAGACTTACTATACAGCTATAGTAATAAAACAATGTGGCTTTAGACAAAGATCTGTCTATGCAGATCAATCGGATAAAGAGTCCAGAAATAGACCCATATGTATAGAGTAAATGATTCTTGAGAGTCATATCAAAATAAATCAATGGGGAAAAGAACTCCTTTTCTATAAGCAACAACTGAACAACTGTATATCCATATGAAAAAAATATTAACCTCAACTTTTCTTATATAGTGGTAGGAAGTGACAAAAATTGATCTCAAAACTAAACATAAAAATATTTAACTTCTAATAGAAGACAGGAGAAAATCTTTACAACCTCATGGTAGGCAAGGATTTCTTAGAGAAGACCAAAAAACCCACTAATAATTAATTAAAAAAATAGAAGCCAATACATTAGTTTTTTAAAATTGAAACAGCTGTTTTTCAAAAGACATGAATAAGAAAGCAAAAGTGTGGCCAAGAACTGGGAGAAAACATTTGCAAAACATATCCTGACAAATTTCATCTTCTCTCAGATATTCAGCTAGATAGTTATCAAACCATTGTGAATACCTACAAACTCAACAGGAGATCAAATTTAAAAAGAACAATAGCAACTCTATGAACAGAAAAGAGACTGGAAGTTTGGAGGGGCAGAGAAGTGAATCCAAGGTGCTATTTGGGAAGATAGACCATGGTGGGGAGAGGAAGGCATGGGAGAGGGAGAGCCTCCATCAGCCGGCTGCACAAAAGTGATAGAACAGAGGAGCTCAAAATTAGAGCTTTTACTAGTCTTCTCTGGTGAGGAGCATCACTCTAGTGGATAAGCAGGGGGTAGAATCCTCGTTGGGACAGTGTGGTCTCGGGACCCTCAGGGTCACAGAAAGACTGAGGGTGCCTGAGTGTGGCAGAGCTCCGAGGTATAGGAGCAGGGAAGCTGGCTGCAGAGACTGAGCTGAGGAGCGGGCTTTCAGCTCGGGGTTACCAAAAACTGATCTACAGCTCAGTTGGGCCCCTGCTCTTCAAGCAGGGACCCAACACGTGGCAGATCTGAGGATACTCCTCTTCCTCCCCTAGGAGGAGCAGCAGGCGATCACACTATAGGTATCTGCTGGGTGTGGAGACTACAAAGGGGGTCGTGTGCCAGAGATAGAAATGCTGGGTCACAGGCTGGGGGAGCTCAGAGTGCAGCCAGAGACCAGGGAGACAGGAGTGATTGACTTCTCTTCTCTGAGGGCACACTGAGGAGTGGGCTCCGAGTTCTGAGGTCCTTTTGAGTGGGATATTGGGAGTCTGCCATTTTCATTCTCATCCTTTAAAGCTGTGCAGAAAGCTTTCAGGGAGCAAAAGCTGCCTAGAGCAAGCCCAAGCAGATTACTTAGCCTTGGCCCCTGGCAAGAGTGGTGCAATTTTGCCTAGGGCAAAGACATTTGAGAATCACTGCAACAGACCCCTCCCCCAGAAGATCAACAATAACATCCAGCCAAGACCAAATTTACAGATAAATGAGAACAGTAAAACTCCAGCACTAGGGGAATACAGCATATACAATTCATGGCTTTTTCCCATGATTCTTTAGTCTTTCAAAATAATTTTTTTTAATCTTTATTTTTTTCTTTTTCTGTTTCTTTTTTATCTTTTACCTTTTTCAACCAAGATATTATCTTAAGAATTCCTTTCTTAAAATATTTTTAAATTTTCATTTTTACAGTCATTTTCTATCCCTTCATTGTATTTAACCTTATTTCATATATATCATATATATTTCATATATATCATATAAATATGTATTTAACCTTATTTCATATATATATCATATATATGTATTTAACCTTATTTCATATATATACAAATGAAATATATATGAATATATATGGAATATATATGTGTGTATATATATATGAATATATATAATGAAATATATATGAAACATATATACATATTTCATTCTTTAAAACTTTGGGATGCAGTTTCTTCCAACAGATCAAAATATACCCTAAATCTAGTGTATACCCTAAATGACCTTGTTCTCTTCACCTATCCAATCACATCCTTTCCTTTTGTTTTTTCAATTTTTCTTCTTTCTTTATTCAACCAACTTATCTTATCCATCATTTTTTAAAAAATCTTATTTAAGTTTCATATTTACAGCCATATTCCATTCCTTCATTGTATTTACCCTTATTTTTGTATATATATAAGGGTTTTTTTCCTCTTTAAAATTTTAGGAGGCAGTTTCTTCTAATAGACTAGAATACAAACAAAATCTAGCATATGCCTCTGTTCTATTCTCCTGTCTGATCATATCCTTCATATTTTTTTTCTTTTCATTTCCCCCTTGGGTTTGGGTCTCTTCTGATTTGTGTAGCATATATTTGGTGGGGGGGGTGTCACTGTTAGCTTTTTAGCATTTTGTTCTCTCATTCATCTATTCTTCTCCAGACAAAAAAAAAAAAAAAAGACAGAAAAAGTCACCTCAAAAAAGAAAGAAAGAAAAACAAAACAAAAAACAAAAAACACAAGAGGCAGTAGTGACTGCCAGGGACTTCATCAACATGGCCATTGATAAGATGTCAGAAATAGAATTTAGAATAACAACTATAAAAATACTAGCTGGGCTTTAAAAAAGCATAGAAGGTACTAGAGAATCCCTTTCTGGAGAAATGTAATCTAACCAAGTCAAAAGAAAAAAGGCTACTAATAAGTTGCAATAAAAAATGGATGCTCTTACTGCTAGAAAAAATGAGTGAGAAGAGAGAATTAGTGATATAGAAGACCAAATGATGGTGAATAAAGAAACTCAGAAAAGGAGAGACAAACAACTACTGGATCACAAGGGGAGAATTCAAAAGATAAGTCATACCATAAGTCAAAACAATATTAGAATAATTTGGATCCCAGAAGAAGAAGAAAGAGAAGGGGCAGGAGGTATACTGGGGAAAATTATAGCAGAAAACTTCCCTAATGTGGGGAAAGAAAGAGGCATCAAAATCTAGGAGGCACAGAGAACACCCCCCTCAATTTCAATAAAAATAACAAACTTCCAAATCTAATAGTAAAACTTAAAAATCTCAGAGACAAAGAGAAAATTCTGAAAGCAGACCTATCCACTGAGACCTAGCAGGCCAGAAAGGACTGGTATGATATATTCAGGGTGTTAAATGAGAAAAATATGCAGGCAAGAATAATTTATCCAGGTAGGGTGTCATTCAAAATAGAAGGAGTGATAAAAAGCTTCCAGGACAAACAGAAACTACACAGAAACTTTGATTGTGATCACCAAACTAGCCCTACAAGAAATATTAAAAGGGATCCTTGAGGCAAAGAGAGAGCCCAAAAATAACATGGACCAGAAAGGAACAGAGATAATATATAATAACAGTCACCTTATAGACAATACAACAACACTAAATTCATATCTTTCAATAGTTACTCTGAATCTAAATGGGCTAAATGTGTCAGTCAAAAGACAGAGGGTATCAGAATGAGAAAAAACAGGAACCATTGATATGCTTTTTGCAAGAGATTCATTTTAGACCCAAAGTCCGTCCAGATTGAAAGTGAGGGTGTGGAAAATCATTTATCTTGCTAATAGACAATGAAAGAAAGCTGGGGTGGAAATTGTTTTATCAGCCAAAGTAGATTTTAAACTAAAGACTATAATAAGAGATGAGGAAGGATACTATATCATATTTAAAGGATCTATCCTACAAGAAGATCTAACAATTGTAAATATTTATGTCCCTTACATGGAAGCAGTCAATTATAGAAGTCAATTAGTAATAAAATCAAAGGAACACATCAATAATAGTAGGGGACTTTAACACTCCACTCACTGCAATGGACAGATCATCTAAGCAGAAGATCAGCAAGGAAAAAGGGCTTTTGAATGACACACTGGGCCTGACGGACTTCACAGATATATTGAAAACATTCCATCATAAAGCAACAGAATACACATTCTTCTCTAGTGCACATGTGACGTTCTCCAGAAGATCACATCCTGAGTCGCAAATCGGATCCCAAAAGATTAGGATCATTCCCTGCATATTTTTGGACCAAAATGCTTAGAAACTGGAACTCAATCACAAGAGAAAATTTGGAAAAAACTCAAATACATGGAGGCTAAAGAGCATCCTACTAAAGAATGAATGGATCAACCAGAAAATTAAAGAAGAATTGAAAAAATTCATGGAAACAAATGAAAACAAAAACACAGCAGTTACAAATCTTTGAGATGCAGCGAATGTGGTACTAAGAGGAAAGTATATAGCTCTACAAGCCATTCTCAAGAAACAAGAAAGGTCTCAAATGCACAATGTAACCTTACACCAAACCAGCTGGAGAAAGAACACCAAATAAAGCCTGAACCTAGCAGAAAAAGAGACATAATAAAGATTACAGCAGAAATCAATGAAATAGAAATGAAAAGAACAGTAGAACAGATCAAAAAAAACTAGGAGAATCAATCAATTGAAACAATCAGTAAGACTGATAAACCCCTGGCCACACTTATCAAAAAGAAAAGAGAAAGACCCCAAATAAATAAAATTATGAGTGAAAGTGGAGAGATCACAACCAACACCAAAGAAATACAAACAATTATAAGAACATATTATAAGCAACCATATGCCAACAAATTAGATAATCTGGGAGAGATGGAAGCATTCCTAGAGAGTATGGACTCCCAAAACTGAACCAAGAAGAAATAGAAAACCTGAACATACCCATAACCAGCAAGGAAATTGAAGCAGTAATCAAAAATATCCCAAGAAACAAGAGCCCAGGGCCTGATGGCTTCCCAGGAGAATTCTACCAAACATTTAAAGAAGAATTAATACCTATTCTTCTGAAGCTATTTCAAAAAATAGAAATGGAAATAAAACTTCCAAACTCTTTTTATGAGGCCAGCATTTGTTTGACCCCAAAACCAGACAAATACCCCACCAAAAAGAAGAATTACAACCAATATCCAGGATGAACACAAATGCAAAAATTCTCACCAAAATACTAGCCAATTGGATCCAACAGTAACATTAAAAGGATTATTCATATGACCAAGTGGGATTTATTCTTGGGCTGCAAGGTTGGATCAACATCTGCAAATCAATCAACATGATACAATGCATTAACAAAAGAAATAACAAGAACCATATGATACTATCAATAGATGCAGGAAAAGCATTTGACAAAATACAGTATCCTTTCTTGATCAAAACTCTTCACAGTGTAGGGATAGAGGACACATATCTCAATATCATCAAAGCCATCTATGAAAAACCCGCAGCAAATATCATTCTCAATAGGGAAAAACTGAGAGATTTTCCCCAAAGGTCAGGAATATGGCAGGGATGTCCATTATCACCACTGCTGTTCAACATAGTACTAGAATACCTAGCCTCAGCAATCAGACAACAAAAAGAAATGAAAGGCATCCCAATTGTCAGAGAATCAAATTCTCACTCATTGCAGATGATAGGATACTTTATGTGGAAAACCCAAAAGACTTCACCCCCAAATTGCTATAACTCATACAGGAATTCAGCAATGTAGCAGGATATAAAATCAATAAACAGGAATCAGTTGCATTTCTGTATACCAACAAGACAGAAGAAAGAGAAATTAAGAAGTCGATCCCATTTACAGTTGCACCCAAAAACACAAGGTACCTATGAATAAATCTAACCAAAGATGCAGAAGATCTATACTCAGAAGACTATAAAACACTTATGAAAGAAATTGAAGAAGACACAAAGAAATGGGAAAGCGTTCCATGCTCATGAATTGGAAGAAAATATATTGTGAAAACATCTATGCTACCTAAAGCAATCTACACATTTAATGCAATCCCTATCAAAATACCATTCACTTTTTTCACAGAGCAGGAACAAATAATCCTAAAATTTGTATGGAACCAGAAAAGACCCCGAATAGCCAGAGGAATGTTGAAAAACAAAACCAAAGTTGGCGGTATTACAATTCCAGACTTCAAGCTCTACTACAAAGCTGTAATCATCAAGACAGTATGGCACTGGCACAAAAACAGACACGTAGATCAATGGAACAGAATAGAGAGCCCAGAAATGGACCCTCAACTCTATAGTCAACTAATCTTCAACAAAGCAGAAAAGAATATCCAGTGGAACTTATTAAACTCAACATCCAAAGAACAAATAATCTAACCAAGAAAGGGGCAGAAGACATGAATGGACATTTCTCCAAAGAAGACATCCAAATGGCCAAGATACACATGAAAAAGTGTTCAACATCATTTGGGATCAGGGAAATACAAATCAAAACCCCAATGAGATACCACCTCACACCAGTCAGGATAGCTAAAATTAACAAGTGAGGAAACAACAGATGTTGGCAAGGATGTGGAGAAAGGGGAACCCTCCTACACTGTTGGTAGGAATGAAAGCTGGTGCAGCCACTCTGAAAAACAGTATGGAGGTTTCTCAAAAAGTTGAAAATAGAGCTACCCTATGACCCAGCAATTGCACTACTGTGTATTTACCCCCAAAATACAAATGTAGTGATCAAAGGGGCACATGCACCCAAATGTTTATAGCAGCAATGTCCACAGTAGCCAAAATATGGAAAGAGCCTAGATGTCCATTGACAAATGAATGGATAAAGAAGATGTGGTATAGATAAACAATGGAGTATTATTCAGCCATCAGAAAATGAAGTCTTGCCATTTGCAATGACAAGGATGGAACTGGAGGGTATTAGGATAAGCAAAACATGTCAATCAGAGAAAAAACAATTATCGTATGATGTCAATGATATGTGGAATTTGAGAAACAAGACAGAGGATCATAGAGGAAGAGAGGGGAAAATGAAACAAGATGAAACCAGAGAGGGAGACAAACCAAGAGACTTAATCTCAGAAAACAAACTGAAGGTTGTTGGATTGGAGGGGAATGGGAGAGATGGGATGGCTGGGTTATGGACATTGGGGAGGGTATGTGCTATGGTGAGTACTATGGATTGTATAAGACTGATGAATCATAGACCTGTACCCCTCAAACAAATTTGTATTAAGAATACATAAAGCAATTTATTTATTTTTAGAAAAACAGTATTCATAATTTTTTTACCACACCCAGTGCTCCATGCAATCCGTGCCCTCTATAATACCCACCACCTGGTACCCCAACCTCCCACCCCCCTCAGATTGTTTTTCAGAGTCCATAGTCTCTCTTGGTTCAAAATAAATAAATTGAAAAAATAAATTAATTAATTAAAAAAAACTCAAAAAAAAAAGAAATCAGGAGAAATATAATAGCTAAAATAATATTGAAAAGAAAGAATAAAGTGGGAGGATTCACACTACCTGATTTCAAGACTTAAAAAAAAAAGAATACATAAAGCACACTAAGAACTCTAGAATAAGAAAATAAATAGTCCAATAAAGATGGTAATGGAATGGAACACATATTTTCCCAGAAAATAAACTTCTGCATGGCCAAAGGTAGTTGAAAAGATGTTCAGCATCTTTAATCATCAGAAAAATACAAAATAAAGGGGCACTGAAATATCTGTTTGTGCTCAAATTCCTAAAGTTAAAAAGAATGACGATACCAAATACTGGTGAGATTCTGGAGCAATAGAATCTTCTATATTGCTTGTGGGAATGTAAAATGGTAAAACAAATTTGGAAAGCAATTTGCCAGTATCTTTGTTATTTGATCCAGCAACTACACTCCTAAGTATTTATCCAAGATAAATGAAAACACAGTCCATTTTATGTAAATGTTCAGAGCAATTTTATTTATGAGAGTCAAGAACAGGAAACAGCCCAAGGGTCCATCAATATAAGAAAGGATTAAGAGGGTGCCTGGGCAGCTCAGTTTGTTAAGTGTCTGCCTCAGGTCATGATCTCAGTGTCCTGGGATCGAGTCCCATACCCTTACATAATGCAGTTCAAAAGACTTCACAGGACCCATGATCTCTTTCTCACTCTTATTTACTCATTATTCTAACATATAAAAAATTATGCAGAAAGAGAACAGTGCTTTCTAATAACACATTAAGGTTATTTGCAAAAAACTGCACTGTGCCGGAATATTCAAACTCGACTTTTGAAGATTAAGGACTGTAATCTTAATTAAGGATCCTGAGATTCAGATGACAATTTTCAAAACAGCACAATTTAATCTTCTAAAACAAAAGGAGCTCTTAGGGAAGTCTCGGCCCAGTTATTCTACGTGAACATCTTAGAGAAGAACAATTAGCAGCATAAGAAAAGAAGCAGTATTTTCCCCCCAAGAATATCTGTCACTTTACAGTTGACATCACTTGCTTTTTAACTCATGTGCAACTTGCTTTTTAATTCATGTGCATCTATGACACAAGAGTTTTGTGGGGGCCAAGGGCAGGCCACCGCCATATGCACCCCTTTAGCATATTGATTATTATGAATTAAAGTTACTTAAGAAATAGCCAATACAAAGGCACCATTTGACCTCCCCCTACTTTGTCTTCAGAAAGGAGGAAATAAGCACCCCATGTGAATATTACCTTTTTCCATGATAAGAGGTAAAGAGACAACTTCATCATCAAATATAGGTAATTTGGAACTGAGAAAACCGTATAAACAAACCTTGCTATTTTTACTAATTTACTACCTCAGCCTAAATTCTGTTTACAGTTTCTTTCTAAATGAAATTTCCAATCATAAGAGCTCTTCATCATATCAATTCCTCATAGATTTATTGTTTCTTTGTTTAAAAAGTGTAAAAACTGCCTCCCTTGGTCTTTTCTTTGGATCTCAGTTTAATTTGGGGGCCTCTGGTCACATGTAATTGAATTTGTTTTTGTTCTATTAATTTGTCTGATGTCATTTCACTTCTTAGACCAGCTAGAGGAACTTGAAAGGGTATGGAAAATTTTCTGTTTACCAGCGGTTTCTCCTGTAAAACTGCTGTTAGGCTGATATTTCTTGGAATAATTATTCCCTTTTTCGCTTGCCAGAATATGGGGGAAATGGGGGTTTTCAGGTGTTGCTCTTTGAAATACCCTCCTAGAGTTTTTATGTAATGAAGACCGATGGCCTCATTTCCTTCAACCTGAGCAGTACCACATTCATTTTTTCAATGTATGGGTCATCCTCAAGAACTCTCATTAGAAGTAAGGCTTACAGGGGCACCTGGGTGGCTCAGTGGGTTAAAGCCTCTGCCTTCGGCTCAGGTCATGGTCCCAGGGTCCTAGGATCAAGCCCCACATCAGGGTCTCTGCTCAGCGGGGAGCCTGCTTCCTCCTCTCTCTCTGCCTGCCCCTCTGCCTACTTATGATCTCTGTCTTCAAATAAATAAATAAAATCTTTAGGGGGAAAAAAAAGATGTAAGATTTACATGGCTTAGGTCCATTTAAAAACCACTGGGTTGGATCATATTCTTAGGTGGCAAAGCATTGCAAAAGGAACAAGAACACAAGGATCCTGCATCCTATCTGTAATGGAGAGAGCGTGTGTACTTGTCATGCTTAGAAATAACCACAACAAACAAGGTCCTTGTCATCACACAATGAAAAAAATGTCCTGGATGCAAACCTGATGTTTGAGGCTGACTCAAGCATTAATTATATGATGCTGTGCAAATGAACACCTTCGTTTTCATGACCCAAAGTGTCTTTCCCTACTGATTGACAAATTTCTAATTCCATTGTAGCAGAGGCTGTTGCTGCACCCAGGTGATTTTAGATTTTACTATTTCTACGCATGCCAGTCCATTTCTAACTGCCAGGATTTGCATCTCTTTACCTAGAGTAAAAAAAAAAAAAAAAGGCCAGAAATTCTGTGATTTAACACACACCAGGAATAGCTCTCCACCAGTGACTGATACTAGTTGGTGAATAAAAATCCTAGCTCCCTTTCCAATTAGGTGGTATAATTCTGATGTGTGTAGTCCTCATACTCCTCATAGTCATTCCTGACAATAGTGACCTCCTTTGTTATGAAACATTAACCACTTTCTTACGATCCCTCTCCCCACTGCCCTGGGAATGCTTCCCAAATTAACAACTTGCACTTGACCCTTGTCTCAGACTCAGTTTTGGGGGGATCCAAAGTAAAGCTTCCTATATTCTAACATTTGGCCTTTTAAAAACAAAGATAATTCCATAAAAGACCCAATATGACATTAATAATACCCGTGAAACAATTTTGTGTTATTCTTTGGGTTTTTAAATCCTAAGTCTTTTTTAAATTCATTTTTATTCATATCAGTCTAGAAAAAAGAGTGTATACCTAGAAAATGCAATTTTTTTTTTTATCATTAAAGAACCACTAGTAACCCTCTTCCCTCATCCAGAGATAGCTAGCTTCAGTATTTTGGTATATTTGGAGTATTATCTTTGACACCTTTGCAATTCATGTATCATCACATAAATATAAACATATAAGAAGGTTTTTGTCATGCAGTAACAGATTATAAATATATTCCTGTGTCAGTAATTATACTTCTACATCATCATTCTTAACAGTAACAAAAGATTCTATTATATCATTCCAAAATGTCATAATCCTAGGATTCTAATACTTTCTAATATATTATGATTTTTTTTAACAAATTCCCTGTTTTGGAACACTTAGGCTGTTTCTAATTTTTTATATTATACACTGTGCTTTAGGAGATACTCTTTTTTATTTTATTTTATTTTTTTTTTTTTTTATTTGACAGGTAGAGATCACAAGTAGGCAGAGAGGCAGGCAGAGAGAGAGAGAGAGGGAAGCAGGCTCCCCACTGAGCAGAGAGCCTGATGCGGGGCTCGATCCCAGGATCCTGAGATCATGACCTGAGCCGAAGGCAGCGGCTTAACCCACTGAGCCACCCAGGCGCCCAGGAGATACTCTTACATGTTCATCTCTGTATAATCCCCCAAATACTTCTTAATACTTCTTAAAAGTGCCATCGTTGGATCAAAAGGCAAGCATGATTTTAAGATACTGAATACATAATGCAAAACAGATTTCCCAAACACCCCTACCAGTAGTATATCCAAGTGACACTCCGGTCAATGTTTGGCATTATTATGTTCTCAAAATCCATATCAATTTAAAAGCTACAAACAGTAGCTCCTTGTTCTCAGATATGTAATTGTGTTCACTAATGTGATTTTATATGTTTTCCTGGTTCTTAAGCACTTATATTTCTTTTTTAGTGAATCGCCTATTTTTCCCTTTTCTCATTTTTTTCCTATTGGGATATTCATCATCATTTACATGTTTAAGAGTTTGTTATGCAGAACACAATTAACCTATTCAGTCCAAGTTCCAAACCTCATTTCCAATTTAGAAGTTTCCTTTAAACTTTGCATTGGGCTTTCCATACAGGCATGGAACACTTTAACTGATGGAAATAATCAACCCTCATTTGTGGTTCCTGCCGGTGGTGTTACTTCAAATTTATATAAATACACACTGGTATTTTCCTCCAGCATTTTTCTGTTTTGTTTCATTTTCTACATTTAAATCTTTATCTATCTGGAATTAATTTTATTTTTAGGTATGAAGTAAAGATAGATCTTTCTTTTTATTTCAGTAATTATTATTGTATTCCAACAAGGCCCTGGGGATACAAAAGAATAAGGTATCGCTTCTATCCTCAAGCTCAGGCTGCTGAGAGAATGTATGTTCTTGTCTGTCTACTTCCTACTCGAGGGGCTTTTATCTCCACAGACTCATTTTTTGAGGCACCTGAGGCTTTGGAATAAGAAAGCTCAAACTGACCCTAAGTGTCATGAAACTCTTGAAATCCACAGACTTCTAGTGCTCCTTCTCTTCAGGAATACTGAAGGAAGACTGGAGGGTCCAAGAATTAAGTCAGGACAGCTCCCACACCAACCCTTTCTTAGCATCTTAGTTTAAATATCTAAGTAAAAGACAACTCTCTTTAGCAGGCATTGCCTACTTCCAGGCTAACAATAACCTTCTCATTTAAGCATGCTATGTAAACAAAGTGCCATCTCCCTGAGTGGAGTGCTTTGAGCAAAGAACACAGTAAGGTAATCCCAAAGGAACTGCTAAATGCCAGGCTGTAGCTCTTGACTTGTGAAACAGGAATGTTTTGAGACTACTGCCACCCCTCCACTCACACTCAAACACCCTCATTCACCCATTTCACACACTTCCCATCTGCATCAGAAGTACACTGGGAGGGCAGGCATTTTTATCCCAGCTTCCAGATATATAAACTGAGTCTCAACGACAAATGGGCAATGGAAAATCACAGGGTCCCTAGAAGTATGTGGGTCCCTAGACTTTTGTAGACAGTGATACACTATAGAACATTTCTCTAACTGCCCACAGCAGACTTTCTCCTCTTCTTTCAGCTTCTTCACAGCTGTGTGACCTAGGGCAAATTACTCAACCTCTCAGAACTTCTATTTATTTATCTTTGAAGCAACGAGACTGAATTAGGCATGAAAAGGCCTCCAGCACAAACATTTTATGAGTTATTTTTCCAGTGTTAACGTTTGTAACTTCTCTACAGCTAAGGTCAAAACTCAGGGCTCCGAAAAACTCACAGAAAGTCAAGCTTACATTTGAATTGCAAACAGTCCGTAAGAGCTTGGTGATCTTAATCTTCCATTTACTGGGTTGTTCGGATGTGTAAGATTGATGGCATTCATAGGTTCTCGAGAGAGAGCTTGAGGAGCAGGATGGCTAACGCTGTCCGTTGCATTAGCAACATCATTTAAGGAAATTGGTACTCCTCCCCTTCTCCTATCTCCGCCTGAGATAATGCACTAAATTTTTTTCAGAATGGGAAGGGAATTATTGACTAAAGATAGTCTAACAGGCCTGTTCCATTTCAGGAGCTTTAAAACTAATAGCAGCTAAGAATAAGATTTAGAGGGGCTATAATAGCAAAATGAGCATCAGAAACCTGGATCTCCTTTCCTAAAGCCCAGCTATTTCTACACTGTCAGAATAAATTATTGACAAAACCATCTGGCCCTCTGCACGAGAACAGCCTGCTCCCCGGTTCTGAGCAGGTGATATGTTTTAGCCTGTCAATGGAGAGAGAAACTGATTTTGGTCTCAAAGCATTGATAATTTCTCTAGACTTGCATTTCCTATGTGTGAACTATTCTTATCTCTAAATGCCAGAAGGGAACAACATCAGTTTGAAGGCTGAGAAAGATGAAATAAAAAGCAAACAAACTGATGGCAAGCATACCTGGACTCTGGGTATTCAATGCTGCTTGACCTGGATAAAGCATCATATCCACATTCTCCAGAGCAAATGTGGTCAGTGTTCCACCCGCCACCTGTTTTTATAGTATTACAGCTTCTCTGTGTGTATAGTGAGGGAAAAGTCTGGTCCTCTGGAGGAAAGAGAAGCTTTCCTTTTTTCTTGTACCAGAGCAGATCTTCCTGGGGACACACGGGGTCAGAGCATGAACTGCTACATCTCAGGAACTTTCTATTCAGCACAATAGTGCTTCTTTAGTTCTGCTCAACTAGTCTCGCCTAAGAGCAGTGAAGCTGGATCTGGCTCCATTGCAAGCCTGGCCTCCAGGCTGCCACTCCAATTTAGGAAGCTGAGTGGGAGAAAATAAAAACGGCCTAGCCATGTGCTCTTTTCTGTTCTACCTCTTCTAAAGGAAATGAGCCTCAGATGCAATGCTTGTCTGTTTGTCCCCTATGTATTCTAGTTGTTAGCATTGTTGCCCATAGGAGGGTAGGTAACAATTCTGACCTGCTATGGAAAGGAATTATTCAACAAAAAAATGATAGATTATGGGAATGAGGCTTCTCCCTGTAAAAGTGAAGATTTACAGATAAGCAAAGGGAAAAACTAGAAAGATCCATGCTATAATGTAGAGACTTCAAGAAGAAATCTTGTTTAGCTTGTCTTGTTTACCTATGTCCATAGCCATCGGTGAGCATGGCATTTACACTGTCTTCCAGATCCCTTTCCTGAAAATAGCCCATTACTCAAAAATAAGGCAGATGTTATCAACTCAGCTTTCCTCTTTGAATTTGAACCAAATTTTACTGTAGTTCAAAAATATTCTGGGTTTCTGTTAGGGACTTATGATGGCTATTTCATTGTCTATCACATTTTCTTTTTTATTTTTAGCTATTTGTCCTCGTTTTTAAAGTTTCAGTACTTAGGTGAGTGTCTATTCTCATGCCTCTTACTAAAAGCATTTATCCTATTAAATAAATGAAAACATCTTGTTTAAGGGGGTTTACAGGGCTTTGAAATTAGTTTTTATGATCATCTAATGGTGGATATGTAACATTATGCATTTGTCAAAACCTATAGGAACTTATGACAAAAACAGTGAATTTTAATGTATGCAAATTAGGAAAAAGTCATTTAGTTAGGTCAGGATCTCAGGAAGGAATGCAGACTATGATGAGAGAATCTAACCATTTTACAAATGTATGAAACAACCTCTCTGATGGGTTTGGGGAGGAAGAGGTGCTGACTTAAGTAACTCTAGAAATGAGTAGATTTTATAAGGTGAGAGACAGAAAGAACTATACATAAACACTGTATTCTAGCTATTAACATTGTTGCCCATAGGAGGGCAGGTAACAATTCTGACCTTCTATGGAATGGAATTATTCAATTAAAAAATGGTGGATTATGGGAGTGAGGCTTCTCCCTGTAAAAGTGAAGATTTATAGATAAGCAAAGGGAAAAGCTAGAAAGATCCATGTTGTAATGTAGAGACTTCAAGAAGAAATCTTGTTTAGCTTAACATATACACGATCACATACATATTTAAAAACACATGTTATACATGGGTTAGTATATACACATAAATTTCTCAGTTCTGTCAACTGAGAGGGCCTAAAAGAAATGACACCCAATAGCAATGAGTACACTTAGCATTCAGATTTCAATCTCTAATATCATTCTCCAATAAAATGGATCAGAGCTCCTTGGAAAATGGCTGCTTCTAGGACTGTAGCAGGAATTATACAAAGTGAATCTGGTCTATCTTGTGCCAGAGGTAAGGATGTGGGAAAACACACACCCGCAATGACTGAGGAACACAATCATTCAAAGGAGCACGTAAGCCAATTTAAGGAACTCCTAATAGCCAAAACTAAAACAATTTAAACAAGAAAGTAAATAAAGCAGTACTAGACTTCAACCTCAAGTATAAAATACATTTCCAAGAGTCCAATGATATAAATAAATGATTAAATAAGTAGAGAAAGCTCCCATGCAGAAGAATTTCAAGTAACTCCCCACTCCTTAAGTGTGGGTGTATATCATGACTTTCTTCCAAAGAATACATTATAGAAAGAAGAAGAAATCATAACTTTATAGTAGAGAAACCTTACAAACACTAACTTAAGGGTTAACATCGAGAGTATAAAGTCATATTTATCCTATGTACTCTTGATACAGTGTGATGAGAATAGTGTTTTACTTTTGTATTCTTCCTCCCAAAACCCACAATGCCATTCTAATAATGAGAAAAATGTTACTTTTCAAGATAGTGGCATCCTATGATATACCTGACCAGTATTCTTCAAAACTGTCAATGTATCAAAAGCAAAGAAAGTTGAGTAACTGTCACAACCAAGAGGAACCCAAGAAGACATGACATTTCAATGTACTATGGTAAGTTGGAGAGGATCCTGGGAAAGAAAAAGAATAGGAGATAAAAACCAAAGACATATTTTATTTTTTTAAGTATGGGCTTTAATCAATAAAAATCTATCATGTTGATTAAACATAATAAATATAGCACACTACTGTAAGACGCTAAAAATAGAGAAAACTGTGTAAGGATGTGCAGGAACTCTCTGAACTAGCTCTTCAATATTTCCAAAAATTAAAACTTCTAAAAAGCAAAGTCTATAAAAAATATAACAATTTTCTAAATATAGATTTTCCCCTAGCAGAACCAATGGGGGAGGAAGATTTTACAATTTTAATCCAATTATCTTCCATGTTTTAGCTCAGAGGCACTGTGTGTTTGGGGCTTAAAAAAAAATACTCTGGGCAGGCAGGGAGAAATACCCTCCAAAGAACAACTTAGAAGTCATTAATATTTCATAAACAGACAATTTATCCTGAGATTCCCCATGTCAGTAACTAGTCCACAATCAGTTGAAGACATGAGAAAAGTAAATGGTAACAAACAGGAAAAATAAAAAACTAGTAAAAGTGACTGCAGCTTTTCCATCAAATTTCCTCCACCATTACCCTTTATAACCAAGTCCATTAAAACACATTCAATGAATCTAAGAATGAAATCATAGTATTTTCCTCTGATCCTCATTTTCTTTCTGTGTTTCTGATCTGGGAATATAGTATCATGATCATCCAGGTAGCCAGCAAAGAACTTTGGAGTCTTCCTTCAAAGCCCCTTTTTCCATACGAATCATATCCAAGCTAGTACCAAACCTACCCATTTAACTCCTGAATATAATTCTCAAATCCATCCATTTCTTGCACCTCCAATAGCAACACAATAACCACTAACGGAACCACTCTACCAAACTACCATTATCTCCCACCTGAATTAATGCAATAAATTCTTAATTATCTAAATGCATTCAGACTGGCTCCTTACTAATCCATTCTCCATGATGCAACAAGATTGATCTCTTCAAAACACTGAAGTATTTATAACTCTTGTTTAAACTTTCCAATGGCTTCTCATGGTCCTTGGGGTAATTATCAAAGGTTTTAAGACCAACAACAATGCTCCATACAGTCTGGCTCCTGCCTACCTCTCCAGACTTTCCCTTATTCTCAGCATTCCAACCATAGTGATTCTCTTTAAGACCCTTCAACTCATTCTTCCTTCTGTCCTGAGTCCCCTAAGCATGCTCTCCCTTTTTCTATGAATGCTCTTTCCCCTTCTTCTGTCCTTGGTTAACACCCACTCATCCTTCATCCTTCAAGAGTTACTTTCACAGGACCTGTCTCCTAAATTACAGCATCTCAAAGGCCAGATGTCATTAGTACTTTGTTCTTTTATTTCATAGCCCTTAGCTTGTGAAAGTATACTCCCCTTTTATAATTATTTGAATTATACTCACCTTTCTCATCAGGCTTCACTCTTCATGAGAGAGGCTATGTTTAGTTTTACTGATACTCAAATATTTACTGAATGAATAAATGAAGCACAGAAAGTTTTTCATGGAGTCCTATTAGGTAAAACACTTATAAAAAGAAAAACTTAGCAGATAGGTTTTATGTACTACCAATGATCTCAAGATACATTTACCCAAAGAGATGAAGAAGGAACTTACCCAGATGTCTTCTCTTTCCATCTAAGTTACAATCTAGTTGACTGACTTTCAGGGAAGGCCAGAGCTTAGATACTTCATAATACTGTTCTTATTCTCATCTTGACAAGGGGCCAAGTTAGAACCAAACTGCCTCTGTCTGAGAATGAGAAGGGGCAGTTCACCTTCCCCTAACTTTCATGTGCTCACCAAAGTCCTACTGAGGTCTCTCCACCAATTCTAAACATTGATGCTCTTTAGGTGAAAATGACAGGAAACTCACTAATTATGGCTTAAACAAACAAATCTTTTGTCTTCATGTAAGAAGAAGCCAGTGCAGGCACTTTGTGACCTTAGTTGTCGGACTATGCCTTCAAGGACCGGGGTTCTTTCTCTTTGCTCTGGTGTCCATAGCATGTTGACTTTCCTCTTTATGCTTGGAACTTCAAAGTCAAAGAAATTGCCACATCTGTGAGCATGATATTCAAATTCCAGGAAGTAAGAATATGCAAAGAAATAACAATAGTTGCCAGTGTGCTTTTAAGTCAGGAAAGTAATTCTTTCCCCAGAATCCACCAACAGATTTCTCATATTTTATTGACCATAATTTGCAAACAGGGATGCCCATTACTACAAAAAGAGAAAAAAGAAATAAGTCACGGAAAATGAGTCCTTCTACTTGGGCAGGCAAGAGAGAAGGAAGCTGGGAAAGATATTTAAATAGTCAATTTGGAGGATCTGCCACAGTAAATTTTTTCCATTTACAAATTAACCAGTAATGAGGAGGTGATAGAACATCATTAGACTTTAGGAGTGAAAAACCATAAATGTTGACCTGAGGCAGCCTAATCCAAACTGTTTGAGTATTTTGGGGGGTTTTGTATGTTTGTTTTACCTGATTTGACCACTATGGCACACAGATCGCTTTTAAATATAACCATCCTGGAAATAAAGACACCTCCATATTTGACATGAACTTATACTTTCTCTCCTAATAATGAAAATATATAACCATCTTCTCAATCTATTAAATCAGTTAATAACATAAGATACATTTTTGGATCAATGTCCTATGAAATTCAGAAATGAAAAGTATTCCTCTTGAGATGAAGTGTATAACGTATACTAAATCAAGAAAATCCAATGAATATTAATTATCTCCAATATTAATTGACTATCTTCTAGATATTTGAATTCACAGTCCAATATTTGAACCAAGTTCCAAAGTCCAAATTTAAGAATGAAATCCCAAATATACTTTTTAGCCTAGGAAAAAAGAGGAAGCCAGTGTCACAATTACATGATTTAATTTGAATATTTGTTACAAAGCCTTGCTTAGCCTAGGATAATTGCATCTTGAGATGACTGAGATGTGCTCCTATAGAAAATCTCATATATCATATATATACATATATGTGTATGTATACATATGTGTGTGTGTATCCTCTTCCCCTACATACATCTTCAGTTAAAGAACTAGAGAAAGAAGAAATCTCCACAGTTAACATTATGAACTACACAATAGTATGCATTAAAGACTAAAATCCCTAATATTTATAAATTTTTCTGACATATGTTCTCTACGATAAGTGTACACACACAAAACTAAGACATACTGTGGTTTGTAATTCCATTAACATACTTGAATACTGTATATCATATCATCTAAATATAAATTACTGTGGCATGACATTCAGTAAATAGTCCTTAAAGATGCACATCAACATTTATTCAATAGATGATTATTAAACATCTACTGTGTGCCAAAGGAGGGATATCAAGAGGAGTAAGACAAGGAACCTCATCAGCCTAGTAGACATGTTAGTATGCCATAACATAAACCGAACTCTAGGGGGCAAGACCACAAGCTTTTTTTTTTTTTTTTTTTTTTTTTAATTAAATTTATTTATTTTCAGAAAAACAGTATTCATTATTTTTTCACCACACCCAGTGCTCCATGCAATCTGTGCCCTCTATAATACCCACCACCTGGTACCCCAACCTCCCAAACCCCCGCCACTTCAAACCCTTCAGATTGTTTTTCAGAGTCCATAGTCTCTCATGATTCACCTCCCCTTCCAATTTACCCCAACTCCCTTCTCCTCTCTAACACCCCTTGTCCTCCATGCTATTTGTTATGCTCCACAAATAAGTGAAACCATATGATAATTGACTCTCTCTGCTTGGCTTATTTCACTCAGCATAATCTCTTCCAGTCCTGTCCGTGTTGCTACAAAAGTTGGATATTCGTCCTTTCTGATGGAGGCATAATACTCCATAGTGTATATGGACCACATCTTCCTTATCCATTCATCCGTTGAAGGGCATCTTGGTTCTTTCCATAGTTTGGCGACTGTGGCCATTGCTGCTATAAACATTGGGGTACAGATGGCCCTTCTTTTCACAACATCTGTATCTTTGGGGTAAATACCCAGGAGTGCAATTGCAGGGTCGTAGGGAAGCTCTATTTTTAATTTCTTGAGGAATCTCCACACTGTTCTCCAAAGAGGCTGCACCAACTTGCATTCCCACCAACAGTGTAAGAGGGTTCCCCTTTCTCCACATCCTCTCCAACACATGTTGTTTCCTGTTTTGTTAATTTTGGCCATTCTAACTGGTGTAAGGTGATATCTCAATGTGGTTTTAATTTGAATCTCCCTGAGGGCTAATGATGATGAGCATTTTTTCATGTGTCTGATAGCCATTTGTATTTCTTGATTGGAGAAGTGTCTGTTCATATCTTCTGCCCATTTTTTGATGTGTTTGTCTGTTTCGTGTGGGTTGAGTTTGAGGAGTTCATTATAGATCCTGGATATCAACCTTTTGTCTGTACTGTCATTTGCAAATATCTTCTCCCATTCCGTGGGTTGCCTCTTTGTTTTTTTGACTGTTTCCTTTGCTGTGCAGAAGCTTTTGATTTTGATGAAGTCCCAGAAGTTTATTTTCGCTTTTGTTTCCTTTGCCTTTGGAGAAGTATCTTGAAAGAAGTTGCTGTGGCTGATATCGAAGAGATTACTGCCTATGTTCTCCTCTAGGATTCTGATTCCTGTCTCACGTTGAGGTCTTTTATCCATTTTGAGTTGATCTTTGTGTACGGTGTAAGAGAATGGTCAAGTTTCATTCTTCTACATATAGCTGTCCAGTTTTCTCAGTACCATTTATTGAAGAGACTGTCTATTTTTCCACTGTATATTTTTTCCTGTTTTGTCGAAGATTAATTAACCATTGAGTTGAGGGTCCATATCTGGGCTCTCTACTCTGTTCCACTGGTCTATGTGTCTGTTTTTATGCCAGTACCATGCTGTCTTGGGGATCACAGCTTTGTAATAAAGCTTGAAATCAGGTAACGTGATGCCCCCAGCTTTATTTTTGTTTTTCAACATTTCCTTAGCGATTCGGGGTCTCTTCCGATTCCATACAAATTTTAGGATTATTTGCTCCAGCTCTTTGAAGAATACCGGTGGAATTTTGATCGGAATGGCATTAAAAGTATAGATTGCTCTAGCAAGTATAGACATTTTAACAATGTTTATTCTTCTGATCTAAGAGCATGGAATGGTCTTCCATCTTTTTGTGTCTTCTTCAATTTCTTTCATGAGTGTTCTGTAGTTCCTTGAGTACAGATCCTTTACCTCTTTGGTTAGGTTTATTCCCAGGTATCTTATGGTTCTTGGTGCTATAGTAAATGGAATCAATTCTCTAATTTCCCTTTCTGTATTTTCATTGTTAGTGTATAAGAAAACCACTGATTTCTGCACACTGACTTTGTATCCTGCGACATTGCTGAATTGCTGTATGAGTTCTAGTAGTTTGGGGGTGGAGTCTTTTGGGTTTTCCATATAAAGAATCATGTCATCTGCGAAGAGAGAGATTTTGACTTCTTCATTACCAATTTGGATACCTTTTATTTCTCTTTATTGTCTGATTGCTGTTTCTAGGACTTCTAATACTATGTTGAACAAGAGTGGTGAAAGTGGGCATCCTTGTCTTGTTCCTGATCTCAATGGGAAGGCTGCAAGCTTTTTCCCATTGAGGATGATATTTGCTGTGGGTCTTTCATAGATAGATTTGATGAAGTTCAGGAATGTTCCCTCTATCTCTATACTTTGAAGCGTTTTAATCAGTAACAGATGCTGGATTTTGTCAAATGCTTTTTCTGCATCAATTGAGAGGACCATGTGGTTCTTCCCTCTTCTCATATTAATTTGTTGTATCACATTGATTGATTTGCGAATGTTGAACCATCCTTGTAGCCCAGGGATGAATCCCACCTGATCATGGTGGATTAGCCCAGGGATGAATCCCACCTGATCATGGTGGATAATCCTTTTAATGTGCTGTTGGATCCTGTTTGCCAGGATCTTGTTGAGAATCTTAGCATCCATATTCATCAGTGATATTGGTCTAAAATTCTCCTTTTTGGTAGGGTCTTTGCCTGGTTTGGGGATCAGGGTAATGCTGGCTTCACAGAAAGAGTCTGGAAGTTTTCCTTCTGCTTCAATTTTTTGAAACAGCTTCAGGAGAATAGGTGTTATTTCTTCTTTGAAAGTTTGGTAGAATTCCCCAGGGAATCCGTCAGGTCCTGGGCTCTTGTTTTTTGGGAGGTTTTTAATCACTGCTTCAATCTCGTTATTAGATATCGGTCTATTCAGGTTGTCGATTTCTTCCTGGTTCAATTTTGGTAGTTTATAGTTTTCCAGGAATGCATCCATTTCATCTAGGTTGCTAAGCTTATTGGCATATAACTGTTGATTAAGAAATCCGCTCATTGAGAGGAGACAAGATGGCGGGGGAGTAGGAGGAGGCGCCTTTTCAGCCTCTACCCCAAAGTGAGCTGATTACCTACCAAAGAACTCCGATCACCCATGAAATCAGCCTGAGATCAGAATTATACACGTCTGGATCTCTACAGGGGCAGAAGACGCCAGTGGGCAGGTAAAGCGGAATGGGAACGGCGGACTGATATTGGAAGATAAACAAAGGGGGAGGGAGCCACCAGAGGCGACCGGTGGGAAAGTAATAGCCCAATACGAGCTAGAGTGCCCTGCGTCTGGGGACCAGCATTAACTTGGAGACTGGTTGAAAGCACTCCAAAAGAGCAAAGGATCGTGGGGGGAAATTGTGGGAATCGGGGCGGCTAGGGACAGGGGCTTAAGTCCCCGGTCCCAGGACAGCCTCCCCAGTGCTGAGACAGAGAGAGTGCGGCGGAGAAACCAGGCCTTGGTCCCTAAGCCGCCAGCGCGCCCGAGAATGCGTGGGTTCTAGTTCCTGTGAGGGGATGGGAGCCGCGCCGGTCGGCAGAACACGCGAGCCCTACCACAAAGCTTGAGATACGCGCATGTCCCTCATGCTTCCCTGAGTTACAAAGGCCTGGCCGGCGCTCTTTGACCCGCGCCATTGTTTCAAAGCCTAAGCCGCGCGCCCCAAACTCTCCCCTGACAGAGGTGCGCAAAAGCCCAGCCTGGGGCTTTCGGACCTGCGCCCCGTTCTCAGTGCCCGAGAGGCGCGCGTGACCACAAGCTTTAAACACATGTTGAACTCTTCCTACTATATTGGTGACCTTGGAAAAATTAAATTCTCACTTATTTTTCTCATCTGTAAAATGACATAAATACAGAACCTACTTCATAAGGTTTATGTGTGCATCAGGTGAGATATAGCCTTGAGACTGCTTAACATACAGGGGCATCTGGATCATGACAGTGTTTGGTATTTTATTTTATTTTATTTTATTTTTTTTTTCCCCCAATTTATTTATTTTCAGAAAAACAGTATTCATTATTTTTTCACCACACCCAGTGCTCCATGCAAGCTGTGCCCTCTATAATACCCACCACCTGGTACCCCAACCTCCCACCCCCCCGCCACTTCAAACCCCTCAGACTGTTTTTCAGAGTCCATAGTCTCTCATGGTTCACCTCCCCTTCCAATTTACCCAAATTCCCTACTACTCTCTAACACCCCTTGTCCTCCATGCTATTGGTTATGCTCCACAAATGAGTGAAACCATATGATAATTGACTCTCTCTGCTTGACTGATTTCACTCAGCATAATCTCTTCCAGTCCCGTCCATGTTGCTACAAAAGTTGGATATTCGTCCTTTCTGATGGAGGCATAATACTCCATAGTGTATATGGACCACATCTTCCTTATCCATTCATCCGTTGAAGGGCATCTTGGTTCTTTCCATAGTTTGGCGACTGTGGCCATTGCTGCTATAAACATTGGGGTACAGATGGCCCTTCTTTTCACAACATCTGTATCTTTGGGGTAAATACCCAGGAGTGCAATTGCAGGGTTGTAGGGAAGCTCTATTTTTAATTTCTTGAGGAATCTCCACACTGTTCTCCAAAGAGGCTGCACCAACTTGCATTCCCACCAACAGTGTAAGAGGGTTCCCCTTTCTCCACATCCTCTCCAACACATGTTGTTTCCTGTTTTGTTAATTTTGGCCATTCTAACTGGTGTAAGGTGATATCTCAATGTGGTTTTAATTTGAATCTCCCTGAGGGCTAATGATGATGAGCATTTTTTCATGTGTCTGATAGCCATTTGTATTTCTTGATTGGAGAAGTGTCTGTTCATATCTTCTGCCCATTTTTTGATGTGTTTGTCTGTTTCGTGTGGGTTGAGTTTGAGGAGTTCATTATAGATCCTGGATATCAACCTTTTGTCTGTACTGTCATTTGCAAATATCTTCTCCCATTCCGTGGGTTGCCTCTTTGTTTTTTTGACTGTTTCCTTTGCTGTGCAGAAGCTTTTGATTTTGATGAAGTCCCAGAAGTCTATTTTCGCTTTTGTTTCCTTTGCCTTTGGAGACGTATCTTGAAAGAAGTTGCTGTGGCTGATATCGAAGAGATTACTGCCTATGTTCTCCTCTAAGATTCTGATAGATTCCTGTCTCACGTTGAGGTCTTTTATCCATTTTGAGTTGATCTTTGTGTACGGTGTAAGAGAATGGTCAAGTTTCATTCTTCTACATATAGCTGTCCAGCTTTCCCAGCACCATTTATTGAAGAGACTGTCTTTTTTCCACTGTATATTTTTTCCTGTTTTGTCGAAGATTAATTGACCATAGAGTTGAGGGTCCATATCAGGGCTCTCTACTCTGTTCCACTGGTCTATGTGTCTGTTTTTATGCCAGTACCATGCTGTCTTGGTGATCACAGCTTTGTAATAAAGCTTGAAATCAGGTAAGGTGATGCCGCCAGCTTTATTTTTGTTTTTCAACGTTTCCTTAGCGATTCGGGGTCTCTTCTGATTCCATACAAATTTTTGGATTATTTGCTCCAGCTCTTTGAAGAATGCCGGTGGAATTTTGATCGGAATGGCATTAAAAGTATAGATTGCTCTAGGCAGTATAGACATTTTAACGATGTTTATTCTACCGATCCAAGAGCATGGAATGGTCTTCCATCTTTTTGTGTCTTCTTCAATTTCTTTCATGAGTGTTCTATAGTTCCTCAAGTATAGATCCTTTACCTCTTTAGTTAGGTTTATTCCCAGGTATCTTATGGTTCTTGGTGCTATAGTAAATGGAATCGATTCTCTAATTTCCCTTTCTGTATTTTCCTTGTTAGTGTATAAGAAAGCCACTGATTTCTGCACATTGACTTTGTATCCTGCCACGCTGCTGAATTGCTGTATGAGTTCTAGTAGTTTGGGGGTGGAGTCTTTTGGGTTTTCCATATAAAGAATCATGTCATCTGCGAAGACAGAGAGTTTGACTTCTTCATTACCAATTTGGATACCTTTTATTTCTCTCTGTTGTCTGATTGCTGTTGCTAGGACTTCTAATACTATGTTGAACAAGAGTGGTGAAAGTGGGCATCCTTGTCTTGTTCCTGATCTCAACGGGAAGGCTGCAAGCTTTTTCCCATTGAGGATGATATTTGCTGTGGGTCTTTCATAGATAGATTTGATGAGGTTCAGGAATGTTCCCTCTATCCCTATACTTTGAAGCGTTTTAATCAGGAACGGATGTTGGATTTTGTCAAATGCTTTTTCTGCATCAATTGAGAGGACCATGTGGTTCTTCTCTCTTCTCATATTAATTTGTTGTATCACATTGATTGATTTACGAATGTTGAACCATCCTTGTAGCCCAGGGATGAATCCCACCTGATCATGGTGGATAATCTTTTTAATGTGTTGTTGGATCCTGTTGGCTAGGATCTTGTTGAGAATCTTAGCATCCATATTCATCAGTGATATTGGTCTGAAATTCTCCTTTTTGGTATGGTCCTTGCCTGGTTTGGGGATCAGGGTAATGCTGGCTTCATAGAAAGAGTCTGGAAGTTTTCCTTCTGCTTCAATTTTTTGAAACAGCTTCAGGAGAATAGGTGTTATTTCTTCTTGGAAGGTTTGGTAGAATTCCCCAGGGAATCCGTCAGGTCCTGGGCTCTTGTTTTTTGGGAGATTTTTGATCACTGCTTCAATCTCGTTATTAGATATCGGTCTATTCAGGTTGTCGATTTCTTCCTGGTTCAATTTTGGTAGTTTATATTTTTCCAGGAATGCATCCATTTCATCTAGGTTGCTAAGCTTATTGGCATATAACTGTTCGTAGTAACTTCTGATGATTGTTTCTACTTCCTTGGTGTTAGTTGTGATCTCTCCCCTTTCATTCATAATTTTATGAATTTGGGATTTCTCTCTTTTCTTTCGGATTAGTGTAGCCAGTGGCTTATCGATCTTATTGATTCTTTCAAAAAACCAGCTTCTAGTTTCATTGATACGTTCTACTGTATCTATGGTTTCTCCCTCATTGATCTCAGCTCTAATCTTGATGATTTCCCTTCTTATGTGTGGAGTTGGTTTGATTTGTTGTTGATCCTCCAGTTCTTTAAGGTGTAGAGACAGCTGGTGTGTTCTGGATTTTTCAATTTTTTTGAGCAAGGCTTGGATGGCTATATATTTTCCCCTTAGGACCGCCTTTGCTGTATCCCATAGGTTTTGGACCGAAGTGTCTTCATTCTCATTGGTTTCCATGAATTGTTTCAGTTCTTCTTTGATCTCCTGGTTGATCCAAGCATTCTTAAGCAAGGTGGTCTTTAGCTTCCAGGTGTTTGAGTTCCTTCGGAACTTTTCCTTGTGATTGAGCTCCAGTTTCAAAGCATTGTGATCTGAGAATATGCAGGGAATAATCTCAGTCTTTTGGTATCGGCTGAGTCCTGATTTGTGACCCAGTATGTGGTCTATTCTGGAGAAGGTTCCGTGTGCACTTGAGAAGAATGAGTATTCTGCTGTTTTAGGGTGGAATGTTCTGTATATATCTATGAGGTCCATCTGGTCCAATGTGTCGTTCAATGCTCTTGTTTCTTTATTGATTTTCTGCTTCGATGATCTGTCTAATTCTGAAAGAGGCGTGTTAAGATCACCTACGATTAGTGTATTCATATCAATATGACTCTTTATCTTGATTAACAGTTTTCTTAAGTAATTGGCTGCTCCCATATTGGGAGCATAGATATTTACAATTGTTAGATCATCTTGGTGGATAGTCCCTTTAAGGATTATGTAGTGTCCTTCTGTATCTCTGACTACAGTCTTTAGTTTGAAGTCTAATTTATCTGATATGAGAATCGCTACCCCAGCCTTCTTTTGAGTCCCATTGGCATGAAAGATGCTTCTCCACCCCTTCACTTTCAGTCTGCGTGTATCTTTAGGTTCAAAATGGGTCTCTTGTAGACAGCATATGGATGGGTCCTGTCGTTTTATCCAATCTGCAACCCTGTGCCGTTTTATGGGTGCATTGAGGCCATTCACATTGAGAGTGATTATTGATAGATACGTTTTTATTGACATCGAGTTACCTTTGAAGTCTTTCTTTCTGTAGACTGTCTCTATATTTCTGTTCAATGCTATTCTTGGGATTTTTCCTCTTTTATAGAACCCCCCTTAGTATTTCCTGCAGTATCGGCTTGGTGGTTGCATAGTCTTTTAAGTCTTGCCGGTCTTGGAAACTCTTTATCTCTCCATCCATTTTGAATGTCAGTCTTGCTGGATAAAGTATTCTTGGCTGCATGTTCTTCTCATTTAGTGCCCTGAATATATCTTGCCAGCCTCTTCTGGCTTGCCAGGTCTCTGTGGACAGGTCTGACGTTATTCTGATGGGCTTCCCTCTGTAAGTAAGGAGCCTCTTTGCCCTGGCAGCTTTCAAGAGATTATACCTACAATTATAATTTCTCAATTTGACTATCAGGTGTCGTGATGTTTTTTTGGAGTGTATAATCTTGGGTGGAGACCGTTCAGCCTCTAGTACATGAACGCTGGTTTCATTCGCGAGATTCGGAAAGTTTTCATGAAGGACTTGTTCCACGACATCTTCTAGACTTCTTTCTTTCTCCTCCCCTTCAGGAATTCCAATAATTCTGACGTTGGAACGCTTCATGGCATCACTTATTTCCCTAATTCTGCTTTCGTGGGATCTAAGCTGTTTGTTCCAGGCTTCCTCCTGATCCTTTCTCTCTATCTGTTTGTCTTCCAGATCACTAATTCTATCTTCTGTCTCAGTTACCCTAGCTTTGAGAGAGTTTAGATTGGATTGGAACTCATTGAGAGCATTGTGGACCTCCTCCCTGGTAGCTTTAAGCTCCGCCCTAACATTGTGAACATCCTGTCTGGTCGCTTTCAGTTCGGCTCTAATCAATTCTGTTTGGTCATCCATGGCTTTCTCCAACCTAGCTATTGCCTGGATAATTGTTAGCCTGAATTCTCTTTCCGACATATTGTCTATGTTGATAGCCGTTAGCTCTGTTGCGGAAGGTCCATCCTCTGTATTTTTCTTCTGTTGGGCATTCCTCCTCCTAGTCATTTTGGTGGGAGAAGACTGAACAGATGTAGCTGGATGTATCAACTCTGGTGCAGTCAAGGTGCACCCTGGAACACTTCCTGATCTCCGTCTCAGAAGCCTCAGTCTGGGTGCAGAAGCTGAATAAATTCCCCCTTGGACGCTGGCAGTGCAGGTTCCAAGTTAAAGACCCTGGGGGCGCAGGATCTTTTGCTCGTCCCCAAAGCCAAGGCAGTGGCGGCTGTCTGGGAGCTCCTGACCGCCAGAGAGGTTCCAAGCAGCGATCGCACACTGAGATTTTGCCGCTGGCCGGGGCTGGGAGTGCCCGGCTTGCGCGCACCTCTTTTCAGAGGCGGCTGTGGGTCGGGCGCGCATCTGGGGCACTGAGAACGGGGCGCTGGTCCGTAAGCCGCAGGCTGGGCTTTTGCGCGCCTCTGTCCGGGGAAGAGTTTCGCGGGCGCGCGGCTTAGACTTTGAAACAATGGCCCGGGTCAAGAAGCGCCCCAGGGCCTTAGAAACCCAGGAGAGCTGGAGCGACGTGCACGCGCATCTCAAGCTTTGTGGTAGGGCTAGCGCGCGTTCTGCAGACCGGCTCCCATCCCCTCACAGGAGCCGGAACCCCGCGCTCTGGGGCACGCTGGCGGCTTAGGGACCAGGAGCCGGTTTCTCCGCCGCACTCTCTCTGCCTCCGCGCCGGGGAGGCCGTCTGGGACCGGGGACTCAAGCCCCTGTCCCTAGCCGCCCCGATTCCCACAATTTGCCCCCGCGATCCTTTGCTCTTTTGGAGTGCTTTCAACCAGTCTCCGAGTTAATGCTGGTCCCCAGACGCAGGGCACTCTCGCTCGTATCGGGGTATTACTTTTGCACCGGTCGCCTCTGGTGGCTCCTTCCCCCTTTTGTTTATCTTCAGATATCAGTCCGCTGTTCCCATTCCGCTTTACCTGCTCACTGGCGTCTTCTGCCCCTGTAGAGATCCAGACGTGTATAATTCTGATCTCAGGCTGATTTCATGGGTGATCAGAGTTCTTTGGTAGGTAATCAGCTCACTTTGGGGTACCAGCTGAAAAGACGCCTCTTCCTAGTACCCCGCCATCTTGTCCCCCCCAGTGTTTGGTATTTTAAAGTTTTATTATTATTTATACCTGCCAGAAAATTTACATGAGGAAGAGATCATCAGTCTGAAAAGCATTAGAAAGGATTTCAGCAAAGAGTGATATCTAATCTGAGTTTTGAATGATGAGAGGAAATTCACTAAGTGGTGAGAGTCAAGGAAAGTACTTCTAGACAGAAAGCACAGCAATCTTCAAAATATGTGAGGCTTCAAATCTCATAGACTGTAGGAGAAACTAGGAGGGAAGGGATAGGAGGAAATGTCAGTATGATATTGAGGGAGAACAGAATATGTCACCCCACAATGTGCCAGTCTGGCATGTGGATTATTTTGAGCTGAAGACAATTAAGACCTAGCAGACAGGAAAAGCTTTTTACCTCTCTAAATGTCTAAAGGAATTTAGACAGGGCAAGTGTACCAGGAAAAGAGTTATTACCAGAGATAACTTTTTATATCAGAAAGACATCTGCATCACAGGGCAAACATCGGTTTACTAACCATTTCCTCTTCATATCTTCCTGTAAATTGTCTACCTGCCCTTTGAAGCCCCAGAACCCTAACCTCTTCTTCTTAGCTCGGGATGGTATGTAAGTTTCAACAGCCTATCTATCTCAGATTCTCATTTGTCTTTATGGGGCTTCTGTACATACAAACTTATATTTGTTTTTCTCTTGTTAATCTGTTTATTTAGGGAAAGGTTTCCACCATTGCAGTGGTGAAGAGGGAGACAGTGAGCATCTGGTAAGACTAGGGAGGCAGGGTGAGGGCTGACTGGGACATTTTGAAGCTGGGCCACAGAGACTGGAAAATAAAAGTGTACTCGGTTATTTCTATTTCTTTCTTCTGTGGAGCATCACTCATCACTCACACTCATTTCTGACCCATAATTTCTCTTACACTCTCTCATGTCCATGTTCTCATGCACATGGACAATTTACATCAAACTGCCATGCTCCAAAGGAAATCAGCTTTGAGGGAACCACTAGCACAGAACTGAGGTGATTTTGGAACTCAACTCCTATGTATAAGATTTCTGTGCTTTCAAAAGGGAGGCAAAAATTTGGCTATGTAGCAGCAGCCAAGACAGTGATAACCCCGAATTCCCTTTATGTTCTGGACTAAGAATTTCCTGGAAGGCATTATCCTTGTTTATGAGATTTGAGCCCAGAGCATGACTAGTGCGTGATTCTACTTATCAAACAGAAGAGGAAATGTCTGGGGAGTCCAGACCCTAAACTTGCCTCCTCCACAAACGCACCAAATTACACTAAATTATACAACCATTCCTCCTGAAGAAGAACTGAAGACTGACTGAACACCCTCTCAGAACAAAAAAAAAAAAAAAAAAAAAAAAAAAAAAAATGGAGAAAACAGCAAGAGAATGCAGAAGAGACAGAGACCTCATAATGCAGGGAATCCTCACCCCCGCACTGAAACAGCAGTTGGCAGTAGTACTGAGGGATGGGAAGAGATTCACCTGCCTTGGGCACAGACCAAAAAGTTGTGGTTTAAAAGAACGACTACTGTATAAAAGGCTCAGTTCTAGAACTCTGCCAAGTGACAAAGGAGTTGCTGGAACCCTCTGGGTCAGGGATGCTGGCAAGCAGCACAGTTTACACTTCCTCTCCACTTTGAAAGCACAGACAGGAGCAGGGTCCTGACACCAAAGCTGGCCTGGTGAGCCAAAGTGAGCCCCAGGTCCCCACCCACACCAGTCCCAGATGAAGAACAAAAACAAACATCTTGCTGTTTATTTTTTATGTTTAAAATTTTTATATAAAGTCTGGGTAGTTAACATATGTAATATTAGTTTCAGGAGTAGAATTCAGTGACTCATTACTTACATACAACACCCAGTGCTCATCACAACAGGTGTCTTCCTTAATGCCCATCACCCATCCACCTGCCTACCTCCTCTCCAGCAGCCCTCAGTTTGTTCTATAGTTAAGAATCTCTCTTATGTTCTGTGGTTTAAAAGAGCAATGAGCATATAAAAGAGCCAGCCCTAGAAATCTGCCAAGCAGTGGGGGAGCTGCTAGAACTCTCCTCAGGTCAGAGGGGCTCACAGAAACAGTTTACCCTCCCCTTCCACCTTAACAAATTGAATTAGAGAAGAATCTCAGTGCCCTAATTAGTCTGCCACCTCAGTGAGCACTGAGTTCTCTAACCAACTCCAGTCCCGGACCCCAGGGAGCACAGAAGAAAAGACAATTTAAAAAAACAACCAGTGTAGGAGGGCCTAGGTGTCTTAGTCAGTTAACTGTCTGACTCTTGGTTTCAGTCATGATCTCAGGGTCTTGAGATCGGGCCCCCCACACTGGGTTCTGCACTGGCAGTGGAGCCTGCTTGGGATTCTCTCCCTCTCCCCTCCCTCTGTGTGTGCGTGTTGTTTCTCAAATTAATTTGTTAATTGGTTAATTAATAAAATAAAATAACCAGTGTATAGACTATAACAAACAAACTTTAAAAAATAAATAAATAAATAAAATAACAACCAGCATATAAAAGAGCCAGCCATAGAACTTTGCTATATAGTGAATGAGCTGCTGGAAGTCTGTCTGGGTTGAAGCGGCTGGACACAGTTCACTCTCAATCCCACCTTGAAAGCACAGATGAGTGCAGGGTCTAGACACCCTAACCAGCCTATCTTCTCAGTGAGTTCTGGGGCCCTAGCCCACACTGGCCCCAAATGTCCCACAAAGGCAACTAGAGGGCAGTGCCCACCAGCATCACTGGGTAGCATTCACTGTAGCTCCAGCCTTCATGCCAAGATGACACAGGGGCAAAACCCCCTAGAATTCTTCAGGCCTAAACTACTCAGTTTCAGAGGGCAAGGGCTTGCTAGTGCATCTGAGATACATAGCACTCTGAGATCTTCTGGTTGAGACATCCATGGGACCCGGTCACCCCGTCAGGGCACCTCCTATGCAACGTGCCCTCTAACACCCTTCCCACACTAGTCTTGGCTCCAGGCACCCAGAGAGGGTACTCTCTGCACACAACACCCTAGGATACCCCAGCTTATACCTACCTCGCCTTAGCTGTCCCTCCAGGGTACCCTCAGTGTGGACAGTCCCAAGATAGCTCAGCTTGCATCCATTTCAGCATCAGCTATTTGGCCAGGGCATGCTTTGTGCAGAGAGTCTGGGGACTAGACAGTCCATGCCCACTTCGGCTTCAAGTCTTCTTCCAGGGTACCCTCTGCATGGATAGCCCAGGGACCTCCTGTCTCACATAACTACCTCAGCTCTGGCCACATGCCAGAGCACCCCCTGCACAAAGCATGAGAGTGGGAAAAATGAGTAAAGGAGAGTGAGAGATATAAGATTCCAGTTAGGGAATGGATAAGTCATGAGAATAAAGGTTCAGCAGAGGGCATATAGTCAATGATACTGTTACAGTGTTGTATGGTGACAGACGGTAGCTACACTTGCACTGAGCATAACATAACATAGAGAGATCCTGAATCACTGTGTTGTACACCTGAAACTAATATAATAATGTGTGCTAACTATAATCAAATTTTTAAAGTTGTTGTTTTTTTTTAAAGAGAACATGTCTGGATAATGATAATAGCCAATAGGTATTAAGCCTTTGATACAGGCATATCATAGAGGCAAATCAATGAATCAAGGCTTGGAGTAACTATATAACAATGCTCACAACACAGGAGGTACAATTAACCCCAATTTACAAAAGAAGAAATTAAGGCTATAAGATGAAGTGACTTTCCCAAGTTTACAGAGCCAATGGGTGGCAGAACTAGAATTCCAAATCAGGTCTCTCTTACTTAAGAGCCCAGAGTCTCTGGAAAGTGTACAAGAGCCTCATTAACGGTCATAAAGAATTGTTCTGAGGTCCCTTCTCCAAACTTCTAGATGCTCACTAATTTTACTAAGTTGTCTGTGCTATATCCAGTGGTCACTGTAAAGGAAGCATTTGTTCTTCCTTCTACCCAAGGGCTGGGAAGTCAAGACACTTAGAGAAGTTCAAGTCCTGGGAAAGCAGCCAAGGAATCTGGCTTCAACACTATAATCCATCCCATTTGGATGGCACCTGGTGATTTCAGAGTGCTTTCCAAATACTCTCACTAGATCTTCCTAACAAGCTCATGAGGCTGGAACCATCATCCAACCCTCAGTGATGAGGAAACTGAAGTTTGGAGATATACAGTGATTTTCCCAGAGGTGGCACAAATGGCATAGGGCAGACATACACTGTTGACTCAGAGTTCATATTCCTAGTCCACTGAATTTTCCACACTATGAGACTCTGTCTGTCACAATTTAGAGAGGTTGCCACAACCCATTTTCATATTTTATTTTGACAGTTTCCTACTATTTCTTCATTTTTCATTTTTGCCGGGGGGGGGAATCTATGAGGTGACAGTACTCAGGATTCCTATATGCTAAGAAAAAGATATTATTCCTGATAAAAACCAATATTACTACCTTCATAGATTTGTGTTTTCCTTAATTTACTAGTTTTTCTCATTAATGAAACTTTCTAATGTCCATCTGTATAATTTATTAGGTAGATAAACACTACAAATTTCCATCCTCAAGAGCAAATATCCATTTGCTTTTCATCTCAACTCCTGTGCAAAATTACTTCAGCAAGGCTTTTAAAACCCCAACAATAACAAATCCATCACGTATAGACTGATAGACCAATAAGGGTAAGTTTCCCAAGCGACCTTAACTCACAGTATGCCAGAGAGAGGGATGAATAGATGGGTCTATATGATATTTAATAAACTCATGGATTACTGTTAAACTTCTTCATTATGTCACTTTGGGGAGACAGAAGAGATTAGGGATACCCAATCAACTAGGCAAATTAAATTATCACACAATGTCTCCATTGTTCATTTGAGCTGCTCAAATGATTGAATAAGTTCTCCTTTTATTTGATCCTAACAATGAAGTGTATCTCAATTGGTGCTATTAAAGACCAAACAAAATTGATGATGGAATGAAAATTGGTTAGTGGCTAGAATCACTAACTAGTATATAATGAGCCCTTTTATTAAAGAGAGTGTTTAATATTCATGATTTATAATAATTAATGATTTATTTTAAGATGGGCTAGTTACTTGGGGTTTTGTGTTGTATATGATGGCAGTAAACAATGATATTTTTCTCTAAAGAGAAAAAATAATCCACCAATTAAAAAAAATACACTATAGGGGTGCCTGGGTGGCTCAATGGGTTAAAGCCTCTGCCTTCAGCTCAGATCATGATCCCAGGGTCTGAGGAGGATCCTTGGAGAGCCCGCATTAGGCTCTCTGCTCAGTAAAGCCTGCTTCCCCCTCTCTCTCCCTCTGCCTGCCTCTCTGCCTACTTGTGATCTCTGTCTGTCAAATAAATAAATAAAATCTTTAAAAAATATATACTATAAAAACAAGAAAAACTTTTTTAAAACATGGAAAAGGTGCCATAGGATTAACTATAATATTGATATAATGTATTTTGAGCCAGTCTTCTGACATACGCAGTAAGGATATATCTAATTAAGTTAATAGAAATATTAAAGGTTGAATCAAGAATTTTTAACAATTTTATCTCTCCATATATGTGTGTTTTATAAGTGTAGAGATTGAGGAAAATAGCTATATTTTGTTTCCTTCATAAGATGATCCTGCTAATGACACTGTCTCTTACTAATGAAAGTTTTTAACCATGTCAGATGAATTTAGAACAAAAGAAACTTGGGAATTTATTGAAGTCAGAGGCAATAGGCCATGCCTATATTCATATCCATGCCTAAAGGTCCCAACAAAAAGATGGCTGTCTAGATATTGAGAAAAAAAGAATCCAACAGAAAGAACACTGATTTTCGAGTCTGGTGGTTATCTGATTTAAATCCAAGTTATGCCATTTACTAATGTTGTTACTGAAAATGAATTAATCTCTTGAACTTCATCTGTGAAATCTGGATAGTGACATCTATGTTATAAAATTGATCTGAAAGTTACATGAGGTGCTAAGTACCATATCTAGCACAGGGCTACATAGTAGGCATATAAATGTAGCAATTATTATTTGCACTATAAATACTGCTAATAACACTAAAAATACATCAAGCACATACTCTATGCCAGAAGGCTCTAATAGAAACTTCCAACACAGCAACATTTTATTGTGTGCAGAACTTATTTATGGCCCTAGACATACTGCCTTAAATGTGAGGAGATTGTTTTTCTTAACTAACTTGGCTATGAGACCAAAAAGCAGTTGTAGTTTAACTATATGGGTGCTCTAATGTATACACTCAAATTACCCACTTACGAATCTAACATACAATCATTTACTCTCTAAAATTCTTTTTTTTTTAAAGGTTTTATTTATTTACCTGAAGACAGAGATCACAAGTAGCCAGAGAGAGAGAGAGAGAGAGAGAGAGAGAGAGAGAGAGAGAGGAGGAGGAAGCAGGCTCCTGCTGAGCAGAGAGCCAGATGCGGGACTCGATCCCAGAACCCTGGGATCATGACCGGAGCCAAAGGCAGAGGCTTTTAACCCGCTGAGCCACCCAGGTGCCCCAACTCTCTAAAATTCTTTAGAAGATCAGGTATCATGTCATTTTCAGTCTTTTCTTAGCACAAAGTGTAGTTTAATTTTAATTCAGAATGTATGTTCTATAAGTATGGCTGATGAAGTTTTAGAATATAAGTGAAGTTCGGTGGTCTGAGGTCCAGAGCTGATGACCAAGAAAGAATTCTTAAGATGTCTTTGATGCAAGAAGATTATTTTATTAAAGCATGGGGACAGGACCCATGGGCCAAAAGAGCTGCTCTGGGTGTGTGAGGTGTTGGAAGGTGAGGACAAAAAAGGTGTCCAGAAGAACTGTCATATGCTAAAGAAGACTCTAAACATAATGGAGACCTGGTTATTGTCAAGCCAAGCCTGTTTTTCCCTCTGAGGCACTAACATGAAGACAGTTGGGAGTTTCCTGGAGGAATGTTACATTCCTCTTATCACATATCCTTGTCAATGGGCTTCAGGTTTAGAAGAAATTCAATTTTATTTACAGTTCCTTCTGCCTCAGCCTCTCTCAATTTTATGGAGGGGAGGGTGATGTTAGGATTTCAGGAACCAGAGTCATGGGTCTCTGGAAGTTAGGCTATGGATAAGAAATCTTCCTTGTAAATAACTAGGACATTTGTAAATTGAGGGAGACTTCTGTCCTGCAGGACTGTGATCTCTAACAGTTAACCATTTGTTTTTCCTTTAGGGCAGCCCAGGAGTGCCTGAGGAATGTCACACATCATGGTGGCTGGTGGGGGGGTGGTGTGCCACCTTCTGCTTTGTCCTCAGCTATCCTTCTCCTCCCTCATCACAGGGACCTTAACTTCCTTTGTACCACCATGTCACCTGCACTTCACACAATGCTTGGCACATAAGAGAAAAAGTGAACCATTTCTGGATTGAAAAAATGCATGACTGGATGTTCTTTCTGAATGATATTGTTCCTATCAGCTAATAAAGTACAATATATATGAGGACATGGATTTCTGATCTTCCACACATCCTTAGAGTAACAAAACAAGAACCACAAATATCTATTCAAAAATGAGGAAGGTAAGGTCTTAGAATTTACAAATGAGACTATCTCCTTTGGCTTTATGAATTATATTTTTTGCAGAGATCTTTTCTCAATGAGGAGAGTGAATTATATTAAGGGTAAAAATAATAATCCCTCAGAAAACTCATAGCCCAGGAAACATAATGAAGTGGGCTTTAAGAAATCAAATAACATTTGGCAAGTTCTTAGAATGCTGCCAATACTCATAATGAAACTTTATATATCTGTGAGATTCCAGAATGTTAAGGACATAAAAATTGAAAGTTTACTAGGACACAAAAAAGTAGGCATTCACAAAGGAAATATATGCACAAAGACAAGGCCAGGCAAACTAAAAGTTTCTCACAGGCTTGGGTTTTGGCCCCTTGCCCTCGTAAACTATACTAGACTACATGGAATCAGAAGGATGTCTTTACAACTCAAGAGGTCTAGGTTCCCCTTCTCCTAGGACTCAGTCTGGCTTCTGTTGGCCCTTCTGACAAGATGGAACAAAGTATGCAAAACAGACTTCTTAGAGAGATAGCAAAGGGTCAACTATTTGTCTCTCATTAATGGTGCAAAATAAAACAAAATGAAAAAGCAAAAACAACAAGGGAGACAGAGAAAGATAGGACTGTTTCTTTCTCATGTACAAACAGTTGTTAGCCCATGTTACTTCTAGCCTCACAGATGAGCATGAACAAAGGGACAGCAGTTGAAAGCCAATGAAGAGAGATGTCACTTCTGTGATGTAATGGAACTAAAACACACATAGTATTCTAAAGAGGAATCCCATAAGAGAGAGAATGACCCCTTCAGTGTTGTATGAGGGGTTTTTTTAAAGATTTTCTTTCTTTCTTTCTTTCTTTTTCTTTCTTTCTTTCTTTCTTTCTTTCTTTCTTTCTTTCTTTCTTTCTTTTTATGAAAGAGAGAGAAAGAGAGCACCTGCACACAAGTGGGGGGAGGAGCACAGTAGGAGAGAGAAAGAATCTAAGAGGACTCCATGCTGAGTGTGGAGCCTGATGCAGGGCTTGATCTCATCAGCCTCAGGCAATGACCTGAGCGAAAACCAAGAGTGGCCACTTAGCCAACTGAGCCACCCAGGTACCTGACACCTTCAATGTTTTTGACAGTAATCCTTGGGTGGAGAAGTAGAAAGAGGTCTCGATTTTACTTCCCAAATACGCATGCAAAATACCCACAAAATTGTGATTGACAAATCTAAGGTTCTGGAATTAAGTTTAAACTGGCCCCCCACTTCTATCTGTAAACTTTCAAATTATCTTTTGAATGGATTTCCCATAAGGGAAGATTAAAGAATGGTAGTACTGATCCATGCCAAAAACGTCATCCACTCAATCCAAACATAATTCATAATGAAGACTATGGGCACTTGCCCATTAAGAACGAAAGTATCCCAGCAGCAACTCTCCTAATTCCCTGCTCAGCTGTCAGCTTCCCTCCCAGATGGTGATGACGGATGGACACACTGACCTGGACCAATCTTTAACTGGTATTCCAATCCTGTTCTTTTACTGAGGACTCATTAATGCCAATTATAACCTTTGATTAAGCTTGCACTTGACAAATGGGCCTTATTGCAAGTCTTCACTCCAGGCAGAAATTTACAACTAGAGGTTAGCATAATCAATACTCTGGACAGTATATTGTCAGAAACAGGATTGGCCAGAAAACCTAGTGCAATGCACCCAGTGGTATTCAATCCATCACAGCTGCCCACTAAGAATGAACCATGGTCATTCTCTATTAATCTTCCCCTGTTCTCGGATGTACCACATTCAATCAAGAGCAAGGCTGTAGGAAATGAGATCGCCTATTAAGAAAGACACTGTTTAGAATTTCTCTGCAAATGACCACTAGGAATCTGAACCAGAAAATGAAGTTTCCTTTGCTCTTCCCAGGTTAACAGAACATCAATTATGACCATGTGGTAGAAATAAGATGCAGAATCAATTTTTCCAAAACCATAAAAGCAAGCATTGCTTCAGAACTATCCATTCACAATTAAAAAGTCATTCTTTGGATCAAGTTAGAAAGCTAGAGGTCTATATACTTGTTACACATTATCCTCATAGAACCCTCCTTGCTCAACTGCTCTTTAAAGACTGTTATCAGAGGTGGCAATAAAAAAAAAAAAAAAGGAACTTTGAAATCCACTTCTGTTTCCTTTTGCAGTGGGATCCCAGCTAGGATGGAGCTCAGGCCCAGATATGCTGGTATGTTAAGTCATGTAACATTGTGCTAGCAAGCCATGCCCCCATTCCCCTTGGTCCAAAAGAGTCTCATGGGCATATACTTAAAGCTGGTTTACAGTGAGTTACGATCTCATGCAAATATATTGGACAGACTGAGGCAGAAGCTTGAAAAAAAAGCAGAATTCCTGAGAGAATGGATGCAAATGACAAAGAAATCAATTATGCCAAGGTAAATGAAATCTGGAGCTTATAAAGGTATTGGAAGCCCTAGTAAAGCTGAAAGAACTATTATAGCTAGGGGTCCAACCACAGTCCAGCAGGATCCCCCTCCCCAATAGCAAGCCACCCAATAGGAAAGAAATGAACAAATGGAAATAGAGAGGATGCTGTGGAACTAATGAGGAGAACAGAAGCCTGGGGATTCTTTGGATTCAAGGGTAGGTCAGCACTGCTATGCAGGCAGTCCATAATAGGTGGCAATAGGAGGCCAGTCCTGGTATTTCTAAGGTCAACAGTATAATGAGAGTGGAAAACAGAGCAGTGAGAAAGAAGAACAGTCAATTTGAATAGTGGGAGGCAAGAATGTGGCCAACAGGGAACTATAGGAGAGATCTCACATAGAGACGAAGAAGAAGGCCGGACTAAGAGCCAACCAGATGACACAGGAACAAATCCTTAAAGTGTCCTAAGATGGAATCTAGAATGAAGAGGCCTACTATCCAGTTTCATTTTATTTGTAAAATAACAGCTCCTGAGACAATTGCACATTTCCTCATTTAGTTTTCATTTTATAAGATGTTGTGTGAGGAAGACCTCTTCAAAATTTTGTGCCAGGAAAATAAAACTATGTTGACCCCCCCTTACCAATATCTATTCATCCTGACTAGAAGACTAAGAGATCTATCACTTTTCTGTTTCTGACTTGGCTTCCAAAAGCTGGTAAGTCAGCTTTATACTTAATCATCATTAGAGTCCTACACATCTCTTTCTAGATCATGATTTCTCTTTACCATGCTATTACACTAACTTTAGTCCATGTGTCTTTTCGTTTTAAGAGCTGGCATAAGAGTAAATAAATATGACGTTGTTATTGCCTGGTCTCACAATTATCTGAATTCCATCAAGATGATTCATATCCTTATCTTATTGTTATGCACAGTAGATGGACTCAAGTAGATATTCTTACCTCAGTCCTCTCATTACCTACCTACAAGACTGTTAAAAGGATTACATACGAGGCACCTGGGTGGCTCAGTGGGTTAAGCTGCTGCCTTCTGCTCAGGACCCTGAGATTGAGCCGGGCATCAGGCTCTCTGCTCAGCAGGGAGCCTGCTTCCTCCTCTCTCTCTGTCTGCCTCTCTGCCTACTTGTGATCTCTGTCAAATAAATAAATAAAAATCTTAAAAAAAAAAAAAGGGATTACATACTACTATAGAAATAGTTTGTAAACCTTTACAACTCTACCCAAATATCCAATAGTGCTCTCACATGAAAGACATGGGGAAACATCCTCCATTCTATGTCATCTCCCTTACATTTATGCTATTTTATTTGATACTGCTATCCTACTCAAAACTCTACCTAAAACTCTAAAACGTGATGTTAAAAAAAAAAGGAAATATTTTCTGAGAATCAATCCTTTACACCTTAGCTCAAAATCACATATCATTTAATCTTGCTAAAGTTTAGAGACTGAGAGAATGTTATCCAGAACAAATACGTTTGGGGGGAAAGAAAGAAGGAGGGTAGCAGTTCATGGTGCCTGAGACCAATGATCCTTTTGGGATCCTTGGCAAGCAGCTTATGGGGACTTCTATGCCGGGAGGAAATAAGAAATGAAAGGAAGGAATAAGGTACAGAAAGGGTTCATCAACTCATCTGACTACACAATTCTGTCCGTGGCCGGTCCAGCCTTATTTGCAGAAGGCATCAGCAGGTGGAAACTGGAACTGGGAATACCAATTATTCTGTTTCAGTAATCAAGTTGAAACTATTAGTATGTTTAAGTAAAGCTTTCTACCATTACAATCTGTGTGATAAGTTTACATTCTCAATTATACCTTACTAAAGTTTAGAGCAGTGTCTGGCAAAAAACAAACAAACAAACAAAAAAACACAGCTAGAATGAAGTCAACACTGGGTAGCATGGATAAACTATGGCATTCAGTTCTGCAGTGCCCAGTTATGCATCCATTGTCCAGAGAAGGTCTTCCGTGTTGGAGGCTGGATGCCCCAGGGGAAAGAATACATTTGCAAATGCTTAAAAGGAAAAGAGGAACACAGAGATAGTTTGGTTCTGTTACAAAAGCAATTCTAAGCGCTTTCTAAATGAGGTTGGAGATGAAGTCTCATACAATTTTCATGCTGTTTCCCAAAGATGCCTGCCCCAATGGCTGTCTCCTGTTGACTACTGAATCTCTTAGAAGAGCTAACTAGAGCCAGATGCCAGAAAAAAAGCTCTGGTCCCTGTTGAGACTTTATCCACTTAATTTTGTATTCAACATTCCTTAAGGAATGCAGACTAGTGGGTAAATGGCCCCAGAAGAATTTTCCTTTCATCAAATCTTTGAACAATAGCCAGAAGACTATCTTTTACCCTCAGATTGGAGATCTCATTCTGTCTTTCCCATCCCCCACTCCACAACCCTTAAAATCTTTGGCTTTCCCTGTTTGTCCAGCTCTCTTAAGACAACCCACAAGATGGGGTGCCTGGCAGGCTCAGTTTTAAGAACATGTGATTCTTGATATTGGGGTCCTGAGTTCAAACCCCAGGTTGGGTGTAGAGATTCCATAAAATGAAGTGAGATGAGGTGAGGTGAGGTGGAGCAGAGTAGAGCAGAGTGAAGCCAAGTGAAGTGAAATAATAAAATAACCCACAGGGCTCCTCCTAATACTGGCCCTGTTATGGGTCCTTCTTCAATCACTCTTTAACATCTTTTCTGAGGTCTGGCTTCAGTGGCTGGCCTTCATTATGTTTCTGGAGACTTCACTCAAGCTGCCCTCTTGCCAGGAAAGCAACCTCCCATTCACCTTCCTCCCCACGTTGTGTCTAAAAAATTCCAAGTCATGCTTCAGATTTGAATGGAAAACTTGGCTTCCCAGGGGATTTCTTTGGCCACCACCCCCCAGATTTTCCCAGGTCCCCTATTATATGGATTCAGAACACTTTGTAACCCTCACGCAGTATACTCAACACAATCAGGATTAAATAGATACTTAGGTTATATTTATGGTCAGCTTCCTCACTGAAACATACATTCCATAAGAATGGGTCCATGTCTGAATCATTTGCTCTTGTTCTCTGTGCCTAGTATAGAGCTGGGTATACTTTAAATGCCTAATAAATATATGTTAAATGAAGAAAGGATGGAAAGCCAAGCAGGGAATTGTCTTCTAGGAATGATAATGTGTTGACATGGTGAATATTGAAGTTTTTCACAAGAAAAGAAAAATGGACTATGGGAAGGGAGACACTGGGAGATCTGATCATCTTCTGGATTCTATCTATCCTTCAAGTTTCAGCTCACATAGAGAAGGGACACCTTCTCTGATATCTTCAGGCATAGGTAAGCTTTTTCTGTTATATATTTCCAAAAAGTCACATTCATACTACCATCACAACCTCATCACATTGCTGCCATGATTCACTCTCTTGTCTTTATGTCCTGATTCCCTAAAAGCAAGTTTGATTGCTCAGGTTTGTGTCCTCAAAGCATGACCCAGAGCCTCACATTAATATGCAATAAGTAATATTTTTGAAGTTGTTGGATAAATGATTAATAGAAAATATTTTGCCAAAGAAAATCCTAACTGCTCTCGGTCAAGGATCTATGTACAAAGGGGAAAAAAGTGAGAGTCATATGGTGAACTCAGGCTTACTAAATACTTTTGTGACACCAAGAAAGCCATGAAAATAGACATAAACATGCTTGTTCTCATGATGTATCAGTGATAAATCCTGAGCAAAAAAACTTCAAAGATATTCTCGTTTATGTGCTTTTCTTGACTATAGCAAAAGGAATAGACTAAGACATGGGCAGTGCTTGATGCCTGGAAGTCAGCATCTGCCTAAATAGATCATGATAAATTTAATTTTATCTGTTTCAAAACCATACCAAGTGTCAACCTTCTTCAAACTCTTCCCCTCTTAATTTAAATCTTTAGACCTTCATTTATAACATTCAAAGATGTGGATCTGGTTTTTTCCTTCCACCACAGAAATCAGTTAGTTCTTCAAATAAATAATTCCTCCATTATTGATCGTAGATACACATAATGAACTCAAGAAGAACCAGAGAAAAAGAGATGGCTAGTTCAGCACAAACATACTATCACCATAAGAACAGGGAATATATTCCCAGGTTGACATTGTTAACTGGTTATCATTGTTAATACTCATGATATGGATCAAAGTTCTAGAGACTGAATAACTCAAGGTCCCCAAAATAAATGTACATTTGGCCCTTGAACAAGGGTTTTAAATGCATGGGTCCACTTCACATCGATTTTTTTTTTTCAATAAACACATGTTATCAGTAAGGCTATGGTTAACTATAGGCTATTACTAATTAAGTTTGGGGGAACTCAAAAGTTATATGTGGATTTTTGACTGTGTGGGGTGTCAGTGCCCCTAAGCCCTGTCTCTAACCCCCATTTGTTCAAATTAGGGCAACTGTTACTTCCAGTTTTTGACTTGTTACAAGCTTACTGTGATAGCTTCTCTATATTTGATAGCAAGTAAAATCAATCTCATAGCACCTATTGAGGGACTAGCCATGCAAAATAAGCAAACTACTGAAGTGTTATGACATATTCATAGGTAAACTTTTAAGTTTCATTTATGCTAATTGTATGAGTGTTATGACAGAGCTTATGACCTTATAAGTCATTTAGAAATTTTCCTTCAGGGGCGTCTGAGTGGCTCAGTGGGTTAAAGCCTCTGCCTTCTGCTCAGGTCATGATCCCAGGGGTCCTGGGATCGAGCCCCGCATTGGGCTCTCTACTAGGCAGGGAGCCTGCTTCCTCCACTCTCTGCTTGCTTGTGATCTGTCTGTCAAATAAATAAATAAAATCTTTTTTTAAAAAATTTTCCTTCTATTTTTAATATTTTTACAACGTTTTTTGAGTAACACTGCTAAAGCAGAGTGAAGAGGATTTTTAATAATTTGTAACAATTTAATAATTTTGAATTATACAAGAATATGTATTTTTCTTTGTACCTACATTTTCAAATTAATTAGTTCTTTAGTAAAAAGTACTATAATCATAATCTGAATCGTATTCTTTCATTTAAGCAGTGTTGCCTTCCAAATAATATTTGACTTGAGTAGAGCATTTGAATGTGTTGGTATTCTCAAAGGAGGTTTTATGTTTACAGGATTTTGTTACCCAAACAATATTTCACTATCAGAGAACATTTTCAGTAGCTGCACACACCTATTCAAATTCTAATGAAACATAGACCAGAAACACTTAAACTTTCAGTAGAATATTATTTGGAGAAAAAACTCAATCTTGTTTGGCTGATTGTGTGCTATTGCTACATTTGCAAATAAATTATTCTTGGCTGCAGAAAACTTCACACAACAAATTCTGCTTGGAAGATTAAATGACTTTGAAACAGATACTCAATAATGGAAAAGTCACTATTGCTTCATAAGAGCTACTTTTAAGTTAATGGGTTATCAGAAGAAAATAAGAGCTTGATACAAGTACCAAATGTAAACAAAACTGGAAGGAAAATTATTTGGCTTCAAATAAATGTAAGGAGAAGTATTCTGTCAATACCCCAATTCAAATGCTATCTCTTTCTACAGCCCTTTAAGTTTCTGGATTCTGGTGATGATTTGATTAGATTTTTGGCATCTGGGGGATCCATTACAGCTATTGGATTCCAATTTCTAGCAAATGGATAATTTTCCAAGCTCTAAACAATCCATGCCAAGATCCATACTAAAAGAAGTTATGATTTATGTAACTATTTTGCCTTTGAATCCTTTATCATATTTTTCTTGTGTTACTTCCCTGATCCCTGACCAGAATGCCAGCTTCCTGAAGACAAGGAATTTGTGTTATCTTTTGCTCAGTTATTGCTTTTTTAAAATTTATTTTTTATTTATTTTCAGCATAACAGTATTCATTATTTTTTTCCAATTTATTTATTTTCAGAAAAACAGTATTCATTATTTTTTCACCACACCCAGTGCTCCATGCAAGCCGTGCCCTCTATAATACCCACCACCTGATATCCCAACCTCCCACCCCCCACCCCTTCAAAACCCTCAGATTGTTTTTCAGTTCTTGCTTCTTAGTGTCAAACACTCAGCAGTACTCAATAAATGTTTGCTGAATGTTGAATGAATGAAACAAAAAGAGTAAACAGTACACTAGCTAACCAGTCTGTATCTCCAGAAAGACTACAGATAGAAGAGAGGAATAGTTCCTGGAGAGGAGAGTTAAACCTTTTAGGTATTTGTCTAAAACTGAAATTTGATGGCATTTACAGACAACACTTGGATGTCACCAAATTGTATAATATTTCATAGATACCAATTACCATGTGGTTAAAGTTCTGCCTGTTTTTTATTCTCTGTATACCCTAATCACCTGACTACAATCCACCAAACTGGAAGTCCTCTAAAAAGGTTTTTCTGAAAATTCCCAAAGCAGGTATTAGTCAAGGACCTGTCAGTGGTAAATAAATATAGGAAGGAAACATAAAATTGTTGGACTATGCAGCATAATCTGAAAAGATTTTTACTGATGGACTCGTGCTATCTTTCTGGAGAAAACTAAGCTGAACCATTTACACATAATAGTGACTTACACATAGAGCCAACTGTCCATAGACTCACATGCAGGTATACAGAGAGAAATCTATTAAGGGGGCCTTCAACCCAATTTGAGATTAAGAACCTTAATCTTGTGCTTGCTGTACTTGGGCTCAGCATGTAGCAGCAAGAATGTATCTGAATAACCAAATCCAAATGAGACCATAAAAATATTTGGATAGGGGTGCCTGGGTGGCTCAGTGGGTTAAGCCTCTGCCTTCGGCTCAGGTCATGGTCCGAGGGTCCTAGGATCGAGCCCCACATCCGGCTCTCTGCTGGGCAGGGAGCCTGCTTCCCCCTCTCTCTCTCGGCCTGTCTCTCCGCCTACTTGTGATCTCTGTCTGTTAAATAAATTATAAAAAAAATTAAAAAAAATATTTGGATAGAGTTGTTCTAGAATGGGAAACAAAGCACTGGGCTGGAAATGCCTGGTCTGTCTCTACCACTGCTTTATGGGGTGGCCTTGATCAAAGGTTTCAGTATTTGGGCCTAAACAGGACTCTAGGATAGGATGATCTTTCAAAGCCTTGCTACAGTGAATTTTCTGGGATCAAGGAAAATCCACTAGGCCTGGGAAATCTGACTGAGTATACCAAACCCAAAACAGTTAAGACATAAAAAAATTAGCCTGACAAAGAATAAGTAAGTGGATCTCTGATAAATATGGGTGGTATTAAAAAAAAAAAAAAAGCCCTCTAGATAGCCAGGCCAAAATCAGTGTTTTGTTTTGTTTTGTTTCCCCTAAGTAGTATTTTTCTATTTCTAAAATATGTGTATGATTTACCTCACCTCTCTACTTCAATTTACTTGAGCAGACTTTACCTAGATTAACTTATGTGGATATGTTGAGGACAGAGTAGGAGAAAAAGATTTTAATAAAACTGTGAGAGGACATATGTTTCACAATTATTAGAACAGGTTTTTGTGATGCTTTCCATCCACAAATTCCCTCAGAGTTTATTGTTGTTTCCAAGGAGTAACCTGAGCATAAATAACCAGAACAGGTCCCCCATGACACTAATAGCTCTGTATTTGTGTATCCAATTCTGATTTGCATGCACATTTATGCCTTCAGAATAAGTCCAGTTGTTTCCCACAGAAAATTTTGACATGAGAAAATATAGTGGAGGGAAAAAACAACAAGAATTTGGAGTGTTGCTTAGCTGACAAACATGTAATTTATCAAACCCCCCTCTACCAGAAAATTAAGTGACAGTCTGGAAGGTAACAGAGAAGTTCAATTGTCACAGCATTGTTGAGAGAGTTGGACAGCTCCTGACAGTAGGATTCCTTCTTTAAATTATGTCAAGTAATGCACCAGGACAAAAAAAAATCCATTATAATTTGTTTCATCATCTTGTTCCACAGTTCTTAGGCTGCTGACGTACCCTGACCAGTCCTGTTGTATCTACATTCTCACAAACCACAGCCTATCTCTATGCCCCATAAAGCAGCACACTGTGCTCAGTCACCAGCCTTGTCTCCTCTTTCTTCCAACAAATGAGGACTCCAAGATGACTCAGAATGAGATATATCCACAGATGTTTCATTTGGTAGAATTTAACAGTCTCAATGAAATGCTCCCCCCCCCCAAAAAAAAAATCCTCCCCAAAAATGACATTCCTAGTGCTCCTTACTCTACTGAAATACTTTTTTTTGATTTAGCAGGCTGGAGTGTGGACAAGAATCAAAAGGCTAACAAAAGCCATACCTGACAAGCTAGTCTTATTAGAACATTTTTCACAGAAAGCTATCGATCAGTGGTCCCCCATCCACCGGAATCCAGTCACACAAGCTAATATTAGAACTTTCCTACTTCAAGATTGTTCTCCAAATATTTCTTCTACCTGGCAATTTCTTGCTCAGAAATCTTCATATGATGGTTTTCTCACATTATCTAGGTCAGTGATGAAATGTCAACTGCTCAGAAAAGTTTTCCTTGACCACTCTATACAAAATTGTACATACTTCCAACTCAATATATATTGCCATAGTTTCACTCTCCTCAAAGAATTAATTGTGCTGTTCAGTAATTTGTTGACATATTTTTTGCTTATCTCCCCCAATGGAATCTGAATTCCTTTTAAATTTATATTTTTTTCCTTTTTAAAATTTAAATTAAATTAATTAACATATGATGTATTATTGGTTTCAGAGGTAGAGGTCAGTGAGTCATCAGTCTTATATAATACCCAATAATCATGACATCACATGTCCTCCTTACTATCACCCAGTTACCCCATTCCCCTACCACCCTCCCTCTCTAGCAACCCTCAGTTTATTTCCTGTGATTAAGAGTCTCTTATGGTTTGGCTCCCTCTCTGGTTTTGCTTGTTTTATTTCTTCCTCTCTTCCCTTATGATCCTCTGCCTTGTTTTGCAAATACCACATATCAGTGAGCTACTATGATAATTGTCTTTCCCTGGTAGACTCATTTCATTTAACATAATACCCTTTGGTTTCATCCATGTCATTGCAAATGGCAAGCTTTCATTTTTTTGATACCTGAGTAATATCCCATTACATATGTACCCTCTATCCCTATACTGTACAGAGTTTTAATCAAGAAAGTATGCTGTGGGGTGACTGGATGGCTCAATGAGTTAAAGTCTCTGCCTTCGGCTCAGGTCATGATCCCAGGGTTCTGGGATCGAGCCCCGCATCGGGCTCTCTGCTCAGCAGGGAGCCTGCTTCCCTTCCTCTCTCTCTCTCTCTGTGTGCCTCTCTGCCTACTTGTGATCTCTGTCTATCAAATAAATTTCAAAAAGTCTTAAAAATTTTGAAAAAAAAAAAGAAAGTATACTGTGCTTTTTCTGCATCTACTGAAAGGATCATATGGTTCTTGTCCTTTCTTTTATTAAGGTATAGTAACATACTAATCAACTTGTGGATATTGAACCACCCTTGTATCCCAGGAAAAAATGCCACTTGCTTATGGTGAATAATCCTTTTAATGTACTGTTGGATCCTGTTGGCTAGTATTTTGTGAGAATTTTTCATCTATGTTCATCAGGGATATTGGTCTGTAATTCTCCTTTTTGGTGGGGTCTTTGGTTTTGGGATCAAACAAACGCTGGCATCATACTGGCCTCATACAAAGACTTTGGAAGCTTTACTTCCATTTCTGCTTTTCAAAACAGCTTTAGAATAGTAGGTATTAATTCTTCTTTAAATGTTTCGTAGAATTCCCCTGGAAGGACATCCAGCCCTGTGCTCTTGCTTGTTGAGAGATTTTTGATTACTGCTTCAATTTCCTTGCTGATTATGGGTCTGTTGGTTCAGTTTTGGGAGTTTATGCGTCACTAAAAATACATCCATCTCTTCCATATTTCCTAATTTGTTGGCATGTAGTTTCTTATAATATGTCCTTATAATTGAAGGTCTTTGGTGTTGGTTGTGATCTCTCCACTTTCATCCATGATTTTATTTATTTGGAACCTTTCTCTTTTCTTTTGATAAGTCTGGCCAGGGGTTTATCAGTCTTATTAATTCTTTCAAAATACCAGCTCCTAGTTTCATTAATCTGTTCTACTATTCTTTTGGTTTCTGTTTCATTTATTTCTGCTCTAATCTTTATTTGGTCTCTTCTCCTGCTGGGCTTGGGCTTTATTTGCTGTTCTTTCTCCAGCTGGTTTAGATGTAAGGTTAGGTTGTGCATTTGAGAACTTTCTTGTTTCTTGAGAAAGAAAAGTGGTCCTCTTAGGACCACCTATGCTGTGTCCCAAAGATTTTTAACAGTTGTGTTTTTGTTTTCATAAATTTTTTCAATTCTTCTTTAATTTCCTGGCTGACCCATTCATTCTTTAGTAGTACGATCTTTAGCCTCCATGTATTTAAGTTTCTTTCCAAATTTCCTCTTGTGATCGAGTTCCAGTTTCTAAGCATTTTGGTCCAAAAATATGCAGGGAATGATCCTAATCTTTTGGTACCTGTTGAGAACTGATTTGTGACTGGGGTTGTGATCCATTCCGGAGAATGTTTCATGTGCACTAGAGAAGAATGTGTATTCTGTTGCCTTAGGATGAAATGTTTTCAATATATCTGTGAAGTCCATTGGGTCCAGTGTGTCATTCAAAAGTCCTTTTTCCATGCTGATCTTCTGCTTAGATGATCTGTTCATTGCAGTGAGTGGGGTGTTAAACTTCCCTACTATTATAGATGTGTTTCTTTGACTTTATTATTAATTGACTTATATAATTGGCTGCTCCCATGTTAGGGGCATAAATACTTAAAATTGTTAGATCTTTTTGTAGGATAGACCCTTTAAATATGATATAGTGTCTTTCCTCACCTCTTATTACAGTCTTTAGTTTAAAATCTACTTTGGCTGATAAAACAATTTCCACCCCAGCTTTCTTTCATTGTCTATTATCAAGATAAATGGTTTTCCACACCCTCATTTTCAATCTGGAGGGGTCTTTGGGTCTAAAAATGAATCTCTTGCAGAAAGCATATCAATGGTTCCTGCTTTTTTCTCATTCTGATACCCTTTGTCTTTTGATTGACACATTTAGCCCATTTAGATTCAGAGTAACTATTGAAAGATATAAATTTAGTATTGTTGTATTGCCTATAAGGTGACTGTTACTGTATATGTCTCTGTTCCTTTCTGGTCCATGTTACTTTTGGGCTTTCTCTTTGCTTCAAGGATCCCTTTTAAAATTTCTTGTAGGGCTGGTTTGGTGATCACAATCAAAGTTTCTGTTTAGTTTCTGTTTGTCCTGGAAGCTTTTTATCACTCCTTCTATTTTGAATGACATCCTAGCTAGATAAAATATTATTGCCTGCATATTTTTCACATTTAGCACCCTGACTATATCACACCAGTCCTTTCTGGCCTGCCAGGTCTTCATGGATAGGTCTGCTACCAGTCTAATGTTTCTACCCTTGTGGATTATGTACTTCTTCTCCTGAGCTGCTTTCAGGATTTTCCCTTCTCTGAGATTTGCAAGTTTCACTATTATATGTTGGGGTGTGGACCTATTTTTATTGAATTTGAGGGGAGCTCTCTGTGCCTCCTGGACTTGGATGCATGTTTCTTTCCCCAGATTTGGGAAGTTGCACACTATAATTTGCTCCAATATATATTTTGCCCTCTTCCTCTTACCTCTACTTCTGGGATTCCAGTTATTCTAATATTGTTTCACTTTTTCTATCACTTATCTCTTGATTTCTCCCCTCATGATCCAGTAGTTTGTCTTTTTCTCAGGTTCTTTATTCTCCATCCTTTTGTTTTCTATATCACAAATTCTCTCTCCTGCCTCATTTATGCCAGCAGTTAGAGACTCCTTATTTTTTTTTTTTTTGCATCTCATCTATAGTCTTTTTTATTTTGACTTGGTTAGATTTTAGTTCTTTTATTTCTCCACAAAGAGATTTGCTAGTGTCTTCTATGCTTTTTTCAAGCCTACCTAGTATCTTCATAATTGTTATTCTTTTTTTTTTTTTTAAAGATTATTTATTTGTCATAGAGAGAGAAGCGAGAGCAAGCACAGGCAGACAGAGAGGCAGGCAGAGGCAGAGCGAGAAGCAGGCTCCCTGCCAAGCAAGGAGCCCGATGCGGGACTCGATCCCAGGACGCTGGGATCATGACCTGAGCCGAAGGCAGCCGCTCAACCAACTGAGCCACCCAGGCGTCCCCATAATTGTTATTCTTAACCCTGACATTTTACTTATGTCTATACTGATTAGTGTCCTGGCAGTCAGTACTGCCACTTGTTCTCTTTTTTGAGGTGAGTTTTTCCACCTTGTCATTCTGTCCGAGAAGAATAGGTGAATGAGAGAACAAAATAGTAAAATGGCAACAATGACCCCAGAGAAATAAACACTAAACAAATCAGAAGAGATCTGAAACAGAAAAACAATTTCTTTTACAAAAAGAAAGAGAATGTAATCAGACAGGTGAACATAATAGAGCAATACTCTGAATCCCGTGTGTATTTTCATTTGTTTGTTAGAAAAATAGATCCCAAAATTGTAAATGAATTAAAACTTACATGTGTATAAAAATAAAATTAAATGCAATGAAAGGATAGAATGTAACTGTAGAAAGGTAAATTTAAAAATATTTCAAAAAAAAACAAAAAACAAGGAGCATAAAACACAACAACCCTCCCCCTCCCAAAAAAAAGGAAAGAAAAGAGAGTATGATCAGACAAGTGAATACAACAGAGCCATACACTAAATTTTGGATGTATTTTGTTCTGTTAAAAGAAACTGCATCCCAAAATTGTAAAGAAAGGAAAAACTTATATATAAACAAAAATAAAATTAAATTCAATGAAGGGGTAGAATGTAACTGTAAGATGAAAATTTAAAGAGATTTTTAAAAAAGAGTTTAATATAAGGTATTGTTTGAAAAAGGAAAGAGAAAAAAAATTTTAATTAAAATTGAAAGACTAAAGAATCACGGGGAAAAAAAGACAGGAATTCTATGTGACATAGTTCCTGGCCCTGGGGTTTTGTGGTTCTTATTGATAGGTATACTTTAACCCAGTTTGTTTTAACTAGAAATGAGGATTAATCTATTACCTGAAAAATAAATCAATGTAAATTGCCCAAGAAAAGCATAAAGTAGAAAAACCATACTATTATATCAATAGACATAAAATAAATATCTGACAAAATTCCATGTCCATTCATGATTTTTTTAAAAAAAACTCAGAAAACTGAATAAAGGAAAAACTACTCAATCTGATGAAGAACATCAATAAAATGCCTATGGTAAACATCATTTTTAATGGTAACTATTAGCTTTGTAATATTTGGGGAAGTAAACATTTCCTACAGTGATTTCCTTGACAGCCTAAAAATTTCTCAGAGGACATAGACTAGCTAAATTTATGTATTTGAATCCAGAGTATTTGAATCCAGAATATATAATGAACTATGAACTACTACAGATCATTAATAAAATGGAAATGAATCTGATTTAAAACTTAAAACACACTTCATAAAAGAAAATTTATAAATGGCCATATGCACTTGAGAAGATACTCAAGACCATTAATATTCAAGTAAATGAAAATGAAAACCACAACAATGCTTCATTTTACACTCAGTGGAATGGATAAGCTTGAAGAGACTGACAATACAAAATGTGGATAGGTGAGGTGTAAAACAAACGATCCTTGGAAATTTGTTATAGAAAATGTAAAACTGGATGCACCTGATCAACTTCCTTTGAAGACATTTATCTAATACCAGTGAAAACCTGAGTTCACATAACACACACACACACACACACACACAAAACTAGTTCCATGATATTTAAAACTACTGGATCTAGAGAGTATAAGGCTAAATAAAGTCAGGCAGAGAAAGACCAATACCATAGGATCACATTCATACAGTATTTCGCTCATATGGTGGAATTTAAGAAACAAAACAAAAGAGAAAAGAGACAAACCAAAAACAAAACAAAACACAACAAAAAACAGACTATTAAGTATAGACAACAGACAGTTACCAGAAGGGAGGTTGGTGGGAGGATGGGTAAAATAGGTGAAGGGGATTAAGAGTCCACTTATCCTAATGACAACTGAGTAATATATGGAATTGATGAATCACTATACTGTACATCTGAAACTAATAAAACACTGTATGTTAACTACAGTGAAATTTTAAAAATTTTAACTATCTTATTCATAATATCTAAAACTGAAGACCATGTAAATCTTCATCAATAGGAAAATAAATAACTAACTGGTGGTATATTCATACAATTGAATACTTCTCTAGCAACTAAAATGATATGTAAATTCAATAACATGGATGAACCCCCAGAACATATGTTTGAGCAAAATAAGGTAGAAACTAACATTTCATAATACCTAATACCTTTATCTAAATGTAAGAGCAAACAAAATTGTCTGTGATGCCAGAAAACAAAATAGTTTTCAATGGAGGGTGGGTATTTGCTAGAACAGGGTAAGGGGGAATTTGGGGTGATAATAGGAACGTTCTACATCTTGATTTCGGTGGTGGTTACACATATGTATGTTTATTAAAACATATTAAATTATACACTTACAGTGTGTATATTACCCTGCATGTAAAGTTTACCTCAATAAATGTACTTCGAACTTTAATAACTTGTCTTTCAATAAAATTGGATTGGGAAATACCAGATTTACTAAAGTTAGACAGATTCCATTCCTGCAGGACTTCTTGGAGTCTTTAAGAAGATAAATATGCATTCTAAGTGTCTATGAAGAAATATAGTCTTATTATTGCCCTGAGTTATTTGCCTATTTTTTTTTTCACTCTATTTCTTCTTCTTGTTCTTCAGGAGTATCTTGAAGCACTAGAGTTTGCAAAAAATGCTTTTGGAAGTGTTGCTCTAATGGCATCTTTCATCAGAGGAGATAGTTGCCGGGGCAACACTGTAGAGGAGGGAAAATGCAAAGTGACCACCCTGTCTGATATGATCCTGGTTGGAAACCAATTCACCTTAGTTACAAGAAATCTCAGCCATCAAATTTTTGCAACTCATACATTTTTTATTCCTGTAACACATGGTAGTAAATAATGTAGGACTTTTCTCCTCTTACCAAGAACTCTTGGCCTGTAAGTACAGATAGTACCACAGGACTAATGCATTTTACATTTCCATTCATGGAAATTCATCCGCTGAACTATTCTCTAGAAGTGGAATTATTTATATTTAGGCCATAAATGATATTGTACCCTTCAGGGCCCAACTCAAATGCCACCTTCATGAATCCTTCATAAAGACTTTTCAGATCTTCTGCAAACATTAAACTATCTTTCCTTTCTCTGAACATCTCCCTCTTTCTTGGTACTTAATATTTTGTCTTTTATTGGCATTATATGCATAGTTTACATATCTCACCAGAGATACAGGAACTCTGTCTATTATCTAAATATCTCAGAGTAAATCCTTAATTCTTGTTGAAATAACACAAGCACTTGATATGATCATTTTTAAAAAGGAGCTTCGATCTCTGAAAACAAAACAATGCATTCAAGGAAGTGCTTATTGCTGTTACTTTAAAATACTATTCCTCTTGGGAGCAGCCCAAACAAAAGTGAATACCTGGTTTGTCTCACTCAACTCAGCAAGCTACCTCATTGTGAGTGGTAAGATCCCTGCCAGGGACATAGATCAGGGACATAACTTGATAATTCATTGTCTTCCTCAAGACTATTTTATGTGAATTAGCAACAATACGCAATAAATTCATAGATACTCATGTAGCAGCTACTTTGTAAATCATACTCCACTAGGTAATGTGAATTATCAAATATATTAATAAAATTATATAATCTGTTGTATCATCAAATCTGAACAAATTTAATTTAAATGTTGCTCTTATATATGCCACCCTCAAACCTATGGGAAAAAAACAAACACATTTAAGTTCCTATGTAAACCCTTAGTTAAGCCCTTTGTCTCTCTTTTTTTTTTTTAAAGATTTTATTTATTTATTTGACAGACAGAGATCACAAGTAGGCAGAGAGGCAGACAGAAAGAGAGGAGGAAGCAGGTTCCCCGCTGAGCAGAGAGCCCAATGCGGGGCTCAATCCCAGGACCCTGAGATCATGACCTGAGCCGAAGGCAGCGGCCTAACCCACTGAGCCACCCAGGTGCCCCAAGCCCTTTGTCTCTTAAATAGGCATATGCCTGCATGACTCCCTTGAGGTAACTAAATTCCATATACAAAGTAAGCAGAGTACCCTTGGAGCCAAACTTTGGTTTTCAGCTAAAGTCATACAACATTAAAGATGGAAAGGACTACCTTCTCACCATGTAAAGGCAATACCAGAAGTTGAGTGATATACACAATGTGATGACAATACATAAGGAGAGAGGCCCATCTAGAACTCATATCACTTGATGCCTGATCTAAGGATGTCTCCACTAATTCACACTGTTTCTTTTCAAAGAATTTATAGTCATTAGCATTTAACCAGTGAATCCCTATGCACTTGAAAACTGAAGAGGTTTCCTTATAACTGCACTGTTTTGCTACATATCCTTCTAACTATCTGGACAGTGGTCTATACACAATCTAATACTAAAAATGTAAGAGTGACAAAATATCATTAAAAACAACAGCAAAAGACAGAGAGGCTTTCCATGATACCACAGTTAAATAAAGTCCTAAACATTCAATAAATCTCAGAATGGGAGGCTCAAGAAATGAAGCACAGGGTGGGAAAAACATTACATAAGAATGTAATTATTTTCCCTAGGATGGGAGAATTGGTTGTCTTTGGGATGAGGTGAAAGGAACAGGTTTCTTTTTTTTTTTTTTCACTTTGAATTCTATGTCCTAGTATTAACTATTCAAAATATAAAAGTAGAAAGTACAGCCATTTAAGTATTTTAAAAATTAAATGTATAACCCATCTCTGAAAAGCTACAATAATGGAGTGTACCTTAGTCCAGCAAGTAGCAAATGAAAATACAGAAATATTACAGAGAATAAAGCTAATATGTCCCCAGGCATTTGGAAATGATATTCCCTTGCCACTAGTGCTTTTCTTTTTCCCTTTCCCTTTAATTGGAGTCATTTTACAAAGCCTCATGTAATCTCCATCACCCTCATAATGTCTTTAATGATTGCTCCAGCTCTCATGAAGTCTTATTTCTTTAAACTCTGGCAGACTCTGCTGTCTGTACCACCCACAGCAGGCCGCAGCCCCCTTTCAGTCACTCCACCAGACTGCTCCTCCTCCCTTATTTTGCCCTGGACACAATGGGCCTTTTTTCTGTTTCTTAAACATGCCAAGCTCATTCCTAAAGTAAGGATTGGTCCTTACTGTTCCCTCTGCCTGGAATCTGTTCCTCGAATCTCTGCATGGCTGGCTGCTTCTTGTAACTCAACACTTCTTTCATAACTTTCTTTGTCAAGTCTACCTGGACCATCCAATCTCAAGGAAAACTTCTCCCATCCTCCATCACCTACCTCCCGTTAATATCTATCATACCATTCTGTCTTATTTTCTTCTTAGCACTGAAAGCTATCAGAAATTATCTTTTTAATTTCTATGTGTACTTATTTTCTGGTTTTCTCCACTCTTTTATAAACTCCATGAAGGTAGGAAACCTTTCTTATTTACCACTGTAGCTCTAGCTCCTAGTACAGTGCCTGACAGATAATAGATATTGGTAATACTTGCTGAATGAATATCCTACAGCATATCCTGTCCTATAGTATTTCTTAATCATTTAATTATTTATCTCCCCAATTAAATTCTAACTTCTCTATGGCTAAGAATCATACTTCATATTTCATCTGTCTCCCCTGTGGCTTGTAGCAAAGATCCAGGCGGGTCTGCCTTCTGGAACTAGGTGTTGACTGATTGATCAGATCTTGTGGCTATTACACAAGATGGTAGATAGCAGGAAAATACAAACAAGTGATCTGAGAAGGGCTTGTGGATGATGTAATTTAACTTGTGTTAAATGGACGATGTCCAGAATGGACATGTCCAGAATGGACGATGAGATGACTTATCACCTGACACAGAGGCAATAAACACCTCTGCTCAGCAGTACCTTTTGAAAGCCCCAATGTCAATACCAGTTCATGTCTGAGGTTTACTGATCCCCAGAGTGTTTTTACTAAAGGAATAAAGTAATACATTAAAATGCAAATTCTGCTCTTCTGCCTGCTTTGCATTTAGGGAACATCTTCTTTCCAAAGAACTCAAACAAGTGGTAAAAACTCTATTTAACATAAAATACAGTATACATCTCATATAGTCCAAATGAATTGAAATTAAAACTCGTGGGAGTTGTTCTAAAAACCTTTCTTGGCAGCATCGTATCCAGCCTTGAAAAAAATGTGGATGCAGTTACTGGGAATGAAAGTTGGTTGTTCACTTAGTCTCTGAAATTTAAATTCACAATAGTCCTGGGGAGAAGTGGAGGTGGCAGAGGAACAGTGCCTGTCCTGCCACCTCAGGGAGCTACACTCACGTAATGGCCAAAGCCAGAAACTTACAGTGCCCCTCCTTAAAATGCCTCAAATAAATAATTCTAGTAATTGGATGTATGAAGTACTTATATGAGGTAAGCACTCAAGTAATATTTGTTGAGTACCTACTACCTAAATGCCAGGATATCACCATGAAAAACTAAGAGTGGTGTTTGCTTGCACAGTTTGGCTAGGCAGATAGGTGGGTAAAGAAGCATTTCCAGTACAGTGTAATGGAGCTCTGGTGAGGAGAAAGACAGAGTCCCTAAGAAGAATACTGAATCCTATTTTGGAAGATTGGAAAAGGTTCCTGAAGGATGTGGTATCTCATATGGACCACGAAGCATTAGGAGGAGTTAGCCAGATTAATAGCAGGGGTGAGTATTAAACACACACACACACAGTGAAAACAAAAACAAAAAACAAATGTACAAAACAAAACAAAAACAGAATGTACCTGCAGAGGAAGTATGGAGTATATAGGTACATTTAAATAAATAATAGATAGATTTTTAGAGAACACAAGACATTAAAAATAGAGCCATAATGTAATTAAAATCAATTTTATTAGGACAAACCAAAAATAGATAACCTATCATTAAAAAAAAAAAAGCCTTCATTGGTCTTACAGCCAACCATATAACACTGTTCCTGAAAGAGAAGTATACAAATGTCCTCCAAGCACACCAAATATTCCCCTGGCAAGAATATCCTGTCAACCAAGTCACCCACATTGATGTCGCTAACATCACGGACTCACACTATCTAGTGGTATAGTCTAGGTCTCCAAACATCTTCCTCTCCCCACTGTACCTTGCTGCTGCTTTGTTTGGAGAAGCACCAAAACTTCCCCCCAAGACAGCTTCAGTTATTTGATTATTCCCAATATGCAAGATTACTGTGTGGGGCAATGTGAATCTGTTATAATCTATCACACAATCAGATGCTGGCCTCGCTTTAATGAGTGCATTATGGTGAGTGACATTATTAATTAAGTCACAATATGGTAGAGCAGGCATATCAAGGAGAAAAGGCCAACACTATGAGTAGCCATCTGTAGATTCTTTGATATCAGAACCACAGCCCAGATGTCACTCTTCTCAGGGGACAGACAACTTGGCAGGGTCCACTCTACCAAGACAAGTGTCAGTGGAGCACCTCCAGGTCAGAAGAGAACAGCCTGGCTTTGGAACAAACCTGCCATAGAGAGACTGCAGAGGGATAAAGCACAACTGTGCAGTGCTTTTGTTGGTGAAGCAGAGAAGGCATAGGGGAAGCAACACAGTGGGGGTATAAAGAACGCAAGAGCAGAAATCATGTAGCCTGGACCCTAGTTCCAGCTCAGCTATCTACACATCTCAAAACTCAAGCTTCATTTTGTCCACTCTCCAGAGTTGCTAAGTTATATTCCAGTACTGACATTGTGTGACTAGCTCATTGTCTTTGCCATGGCTCTACAGTGAGAACAGCCTCTATTACCACTTCCTGTACTGCTAATGACTTCCCCTTGCCTATTTGCTTTAATTGTTGTGGATTCTTGGAGGTCAAAGTGAAAAGAGAATCTTGGTTAAATATACTGACCAGATGCTGACCAGCAGCATCATAGGTGGACGTCATGTTAACTCTTTAAATCTAGCTCAAACAGCAATCTTTCACAAAGCTTTATATATGATTAAACATACTTTCTTCTAATTTCTCATTTTCTCCAAACATCATGAAAATATCCATATTTTCAGCCAAGCTACTGAGACATTATCAGATAATTGATCATGAAAATGAAATTTCACTTTTTAGCAGAACTTATGTCCTTCAAAATGTTGATATTTTACTATTTATAATACTGATAACCAGAGTCCCAGAGGTCAGCAAATGCAGCCTAGGGATAAAATATGTCCCATGGTCTGTATAGTAAAATACAGAAACAAATATATAAATAATATATTAATATATAATATATGATTAATAAAGTAATAAAATATATGTTCTCTATATAAATACATTAACATTTATAAATATATAAAATATATGTATGCCATATGTATGTCACGCGCGTGTGTGTGTGTGTGTGTGTGTGCACACATATATATGATGGAGACAATATTGCCTCTACAAAACCTAAAATATTCTTTGTCACTTTATAGTGGAAGTTTGTGAACACTTCAACTAGAATATGAGACTTTCATTACTCAAAATTTATATAGTAGATAGAATGCTAGAGCCGAGCCTTCTTTCACCTGAGACTCTAATGTTCAAGCAGATGGTTAAGACACTGCCCTGCCTCAAAGCAAAGCTATCTGAGAAAGAGAGAATGAAAGCTATGGAAGCAAGGCATAATGTAAGAAATGAGATCTGAGAACCAATAACATGGGTTGGAGGTAGAGGATAAATTTTCCAGGTGAAGACAAGCAGAAAAAAGGATCAGAAGAAAGAGAACATGAGATTCTGAGAAAATTCAGGTAGCCCAGTTCAGGTCATAAAGCAAGGTATTACTTAGATGTAAGGCTACATAAACAAATAAAGATTAGAAATGACAAGAATTATACACAGAAGAATACCTGAACATTATCCCAAGGGCACCGGGGAGCAAACCCAACTACGCCCACTGCTCTCCCTAACTTCACTAATCCTAAGTCATGCTCAGACAAATGAGTCAGACCCCATCCCAAGTGTGAGGCTGTAATGGTGGTTGTTGAGTGGTGAACGGGGGGTGTTACTGGATCTCAGATCCACCAGTACAACTGGGGCCTTCTAAGTTCCAAAAAGCATCCATTTTCCAGCACACATGGTCCTAGGGCCCCCAGGCGAGTTCAGACATTTCAGATAAAATTAAGGATATCAACAAAAATACTCTGAAAATAAAAATCTGAGACTCAGGAGAATCTCCCAGGGAAACATATTCTGACAAAACACACACCAAAAGAAATAGCATGTTGCTTGCTCTCAATGAATGGTTATCGTATTGTTCACCATGGGACCAGATGGAAGAAGTTATCTCATTTATCATGTATCTAGGTAGGGGGGAGAAAAGGAAAAAAAAAAAAACACCTCTACTCAATAAACTTCAGTGTCAAAATATATTGCAACTTGCATCCTGCAATTTTCCTCCCCATGTAGAATCCATACCTGTTTTGACAATACTTCTGCAAACTCGCCATCCGCAAAGCTCCAAAGGGGCCCAAGGAGAAAATATGAGCATAAAGGGACACAAAACATTCACCTGCACCTTTGCAAGGACTTTTAGGAAATCGTGAGCCTGCATTTCAGGGCCTGTCACAGTGCCCAGAAATAATGAGTTCAGAGTCATGAACCATTCCCACCCCTGCCAGTATGATCAGAGAAAAGGGAACTGGATTTCCATGTTCTGAGAGAGCCAACACAGCTAAGATTAGCTCAGAATCAGCAAGTGGAGATGTGGTAGGGAACACAAGTATTAGGAAATGAGCCTGAAATTTCATACCTAATCTATCTGGTTGGCTAAGAATGAAACTATAACATGATGACAGGTGAAATAAAGAATTTGATGAACCAATTACTTTTCAAAGGGGCTGGAGTTTGAAATGACGTATGGGTACTTCCTATGCATTACATACATCTTCTCTTCCTCACCTTTTTCCAGCACTCCAGTTACAAGTCTGACTTCATAGGCTTCAACCACCTTCAACTAGTGTAACCTAATAGTCCTTTACCTCAGCCAGTACTTCCCACCTCCCACTTCCAATCCTGGGCATTTGTTAGAGAACCACTGAGCACTTACTCATGTGCAGTCCAAAAGTGCAAGAGAGTGAATGCCTAATTAGACAACTGTTGAGCCAAGAATGACTCACGGCTGCCAATGTATCATTATTCCCATTTGTCTTTCAGATGAGCAGTTCTGAGATGCATTAAATCAAGCTCCACAGAAACTCTCTCAGAATCAAATACCAATTGATTAGCAGGGCCCAAGTCAATAACATACCTTTTCAGTGGCCTTCCCGCTTTTTAAGTTTTCATTCCCTTGTCTCTCATGCCTGCTCCCTACAATCACATTCCTAAATAATTAAGAAAGGAGACATTCAGTCCTCTTAAGCAGTGATTTCTGAGTTCGGCTCCATGTCTCATAAGTCATGGTTATGAATTAACACAATATACACTTACTCTTTTCCTATTACACACACCTGGTGCTCTTCTAGGTGTTGGAGAGATAGCAAAGAACAATGCTTCTGTTCACAAAGAACTTGCATTTAAGTTGGGAGAAACAAATAATGAACAAATAAACAAGGTCATTTGAGAAAACTATGAAAACTAAGAAAAAAATAAATGAACAGTGAGTAAAGGGAATGTGGATTTTACTTACTATAATAAAGGGGTGTTCTTTCTCAGGAAGTGACATTTGAGCTCAGTGATGAATTTCAAGAAAGAACTAGTCAGGAGAAGATCTTACAGAACGATGTTCCAGGAAAAGAGGCAGTGATTACAAAGTCCTTGAGAGAGGAAACATAATAAATCTAAAGATGGTATGCCTGCATTCCACTGAACCAGTGGGAGATTGGCCCATCCAGATATTGGGGAGCCAGAGGGTTAATCTAAATGGCCAACCAGACTGCACCCAGAATCACCCCATCATCTCAAATCTGGGTCAAGTTCACCATTCCTGTCCTCTTCCCCTGAAGGGGAACTCCCCCTTCTTAGTCATTACATGAGAAAGTTCTATGAGTCTCCTCGATATCAACACCTTAGCTACCATAACTTCTCATGCTCTGTGGTTTTGGAAAATGAGATTGGACTGGTTAGCAGCAAAAAAACAAAAAACAAAAAACCACTAACCAACCCACCCAACCAACCTCAAAGGCACTCCTGGTTAAGAAGATGGTAGGCAAAACAGCTGTAGAGGGGCGCCTGGGTGGCTCAGTGGGTTAAAGCTTCTACCTTCGGCTCAGGTCATGATCTCAGGGTCTTAGGATCGAGCCCCACATCGGGCTCTCTGCTCAGCAGGGAGCCTGCTTCCTCCTCTCTCTCTCTGCCTGCCTCTCTGACTACTTGTGATCTGTCTGTCAAATAAATAAATAACAATATTTAAAAAAAACAGCTGTGGAAAGCCTACCAATACATATAAATCACAAACCAGAAGGACTTTGAGAAGTCAAAACATCCATTCCTTCATCCTGCTAGAATGATAGCAGATTTTACAAAATGCTATGTTCTTCCTTGTAAAATCAAGGCAGTTCCATTCCTCCATCCAGAATCTTAGCAACTCTCTTCCTCAAAAATTTCTCATCAGATCTAATATGAACACTTTATTTCATTGGCCAGGTGGTAGAAGAGACCATTTGTCCTAAATCTAAATGTATGTGTTTCAGAAGTAAACTGATTCTAAATATTTGCAGAAGTACCTGGTCACCTTCATAGTATAAATTGCTATAATCATGGAATCCTATTTCTGGGTGTGCCACACTAACCCAACAGAACAACCCTTTACTCTCCCTCCCCTTCATCTCTCAGGGATCCACAGTCTGACACTCACTTCCCATTCCCTATTTCATTTCAACGTTGGTTTGCCCACCTTTCACAGGATTAGAGTGTTAGGGTCTGCTACTAGCTAGAACTGTAAGTCCAGATCGAATTCAGGCACCAGCCTACAGATAAGTGAGGATTATTTTTGAAACATGTTCATAGTTATAGAGTCAACAAATGTGTATAGGTAGCACTGATCTCAAGGAGACAAAACAAAATATCATAAAATATAACTTTTCCCTATCATAACCTAAAACTTTCTCTTCCACCAGAACGTTGGGGACTCCGAATGTGCAATCATAGGCTTCAGGCTGAAGAAAGAGCAGCATTCCCAATCAAACTTCCTTCTTCCTATGTTTGAGGGGAACTTTTCCCCATCACCATTTGAATTGTTAATCCTCTCCTGTTGCTGTTGGCAGAAACATATATCTTATGTCATTTTGATAAAGTTGTGCATTTAATGTTCCTACAGTTAAGTGAGAGGGAAAAAAATCTTAACATTTTTAAAATGAGGCACTTCAAGCAGCAGAGAGAACACGATGCGAAATGACTAATTCCCAAGTAGTAGGTTACCCCAAGGAACATACATCATTCTCCAGCCTGCAGAAAATAACAGGCATTTTTCACTTTTCTTTGCATACATGCTCGGTTTTAATCCCTACTCTGTGAGAAGGAGAGTGTTTATCTTTGTTTCCTTGGACCACCTGAAACAGAGATAAGAGATATGTTTCCAAGTCTTTCCCTCTTAAAGGAAGGAAAGACCATAAGACAACACAGTATAAGGAGAATCAAGAAGCATCTCAGAGAAGTAAAGTGGCTTTCCCAAGGATGCACAGGATTTCTCTCAAGTGCTCCTACCAAAACCAGACTCCCTTTGAGTGGGAAAAAGACAAGAGAATCTGTGTGCTCCCTGGTCTCCAGGGTAAATTCATCAAAGTACTCTTTGCCCTGAGCAGAGATAACCTAGCAATTCATACTATGAAGGTGACCAGGTACTTCTGCAATTATTTAGAATCAGTTTATTTCTGAAACACATACATTTAGATTTAGGACAAAAACTGAATTAGTGCCAGTAGACATTTTAGATTTGATTTGAATGGGACCCAGAACCAAGGAAAATCATGGGGGAGGGGGGTGGAGAACTAAAATGTCCAGTATAGCAAAGTATGTACTTAAAGGACACTTCTTGTTTTAAATCTATTCCAATCCTCAACAGCTATGGGACTTTGGGCTTAGCCTCTCAAGCCTCAGCTTCTCATTTTCACAATCATTATAATAACTGTGCCTGTTATTATTTATTAATAATTGTGTCTACTATCATAATAAGGTCTGTGATAGGATTATATGAGATAAAGCATGTAAATGGCTTAGTGCAAGGTCTGGTATGAGTGAGTTCACCCTGAAGGTTAGATGCCCAAGGTGAAGATAAGGATGTGAGGGGTAGGTACAACAGCTTGGGTACATACCAGATGTTTGATCAAGGCTTCCTGAAGATAAGTCCTTTCTAAGACATGCGAGTGAACAGCCAAAGACTCCAAACAGTCATGCAGGGCCATGCAGATCTATAAGCTATAAGGTAGGGTTGGGGGTTTTTTTGTTTTATTTTTTTTTTTTGGTTTTTTGTTTGTTTGTTTGTTGAGGTAGGGTTGTTATCCACATTGTGCAGAAGGGGAAACTGGAGTCCAGAGATACACAGACTCCTCAAGGCTCACATCATGGTTAACAAGTAGAGCTAGGATTTGGCTCCCATGCCCACACTTGCTCTTTCTAATTTAAAACTCTTGCCCTGAAAGCAGAGCTTTCGCAAATGGCTATGAAGGAGAGGAAGCCCCAGAAGGTCCAAACACTGTGAGGAGTTACTAGAGATCAAATCCATCTACGGGGACCCAAAATGGCTTTTCTCATCTTTGTGACTATAAGGAAAAGCCTGCAGCCTTGCCAGTCATTTTTCAAAGGGCAAATGCCCAAGTCCTCCTTGTCCATGCACAGCAGCAAGTGTGAGGAAAGGAGCCTTGTCTGGGATTCTCCCAGTGCTGGTCCCATTCTTCTCTGGTTTGGTCCCCTCCTGGGAATGCCCCTGGTCATGGCAGGAGTGTCACCTAATTCCTCTGTTTAGGCACAGACCATCCTCACTCAGGGCTAGTGGGCAAAAGTCAACAAGCTTCAAGTCAAAGTTGTTATGTGCCAGGAAATGTGCTGAATCCTTCATAGCCCCTTCATATTTAATTCTCTCAACTATCTTATGACATGGGTGATATCATCCCTGTTTCATAGAAGGGAAAACTAAAACCTTACGAGGTTGGGTACATTACCGGTGTCATTCAAATGATGAATGGGGATCCATGATTCTACCACAGGCCTCTCAGATCCCAAACCTGCATTCAATATCCTTTCTCACCCCAAAGAGATATTCCTTAAGAGAGTACATCTTTGAAACAGTCACTGTTAGCTCCCAGGAAAGCCAAATGGATCTAGATTCTTTTTATTATAACAGTGTTTCTTTTCCCGGAACAAAGTTGGTCCTTTAGTGTCAACTAAAGGAAAAAGTGTGTCCCCAGCTGTGTCATTTGCAGATGGCAGCCACCCTGATTTGCAGGGGATTAAACACCCGTGATGGCACCTAGGACTTCTATGATTTCCAAAAGCTGGCAGGATAAAGTAAATGTAATTTTCTCTACACCATTCTTTACCACTACTGAGTAGTGGACTCCTTCGCTCTGAGTAATAGAGTAAACACAGGACAGTAAAAATGCATGATACATCAGCTTTAGCTTAAGCAAGAAAGATACTTATTTTCCTCTTCCCACACCCTGTGCACCTCCATCAACTCAGGCATCAGCTGCAGAGGGGTCTCTTTAAAGGACAGAACAGGGGCATCTGGGTGGCTCAATTGGTTAAGTGTCCAACTCTTGATTTTTGGCTCAGGTCATGATCTCAGGGTCATGAGATCACACATGAATCAAACTTCATTCTAGGTGTGGAGCCTGTTTAAGACCGTCTCTTCCTCTTACCCTTCCTCACGTGTCCCCACACTTGCTCTCTCTCTAAAAGAGATGTTAAAAATAAAAGGATAGAACAAGAAACGGAGATCTTAGGACTAAACAGATAGGGATTTGCATCTAGCTTTGCCTTTTCTCCTGTTGCATGACAGTGCACAGGCATACTTTTTCATTCTATAAATATTTATGGCCTGTCCAGCACTGTGCCAGACAAACTGGACAGGAAATGTGTCTCTGTCCTCAAGGAGCACAATGTAGTAGGACAGACAGACAAATGGACATACAATTATGATACAGTGTAGGAAAACTTCTGTTTCCTCATCTGTAAAATGGGAATGAAAACAAAAATCTATTTCACAAAAGTGTATTTCACAAACATAAAAATCTATTACACACAAGGTGTGAGGTCTAACTCTGATGCAGAATGGAAGGCATCTGGAACCTGGCAAGGAGAACACAGGTTGTAGTTTGGATCAAACATGTTCTAGTTTAAGGAAGAAACCTAATGAAAAGTGGAGCAACATGATGAGCTGAAGGCAGGAGGCACAGAGAGATAGTTGGATGGTGGTATTATGCGTCCACCATCCTCTGCAGAACTTCTCCATTCCCCCTACTTCATCGGCTCCCAGTGGATGCAGAGCAAGGGGGACAGAGTGGAGGCAGGACTCAGACCTGAGAATCTGCGGTCCCTCTTCAGGTCACCAACTCTTTTCAGGGTAATACACTGGGTTCCACATAAGGTTTCATTTGAAAAAGGAGCTCAACTACTTCAAAAACATGAACCACAGTATGTCAAACTTCCACAAGTTCCCCAATGCTCTCTGGTTAAAATGTGGGGCTGCAATCCATTTGGAAACTCCTAGAAATGGGTTATGGGTTATGTTTGCTATTGTTGGGGAGTAAAATTCAAAATAAGATATTCTCCCAACTGAAAAACCTCTCCATGAAGAGGGAAGAGCAAGAAAATAGTTTTATTATTGAATAAGCATTAAATCAGAGTGCGATATGTAGCATACGCAAGCCACTAAGAGATTGCTGAAACAGGCAATCTTAGATTTTCATACGATCAAGCAAATACAACCCACACACAAGTCAGAGGACTCGACAGCACCATTTGTCACAAGGTTCATCCTAAATTCACCTGGTAATTGGGGTGATGGCCTGTGTTAGCTGATTGCCTGTATACAATGGAAAAGTAAACTGTTCACATCTGTATGGCAGGAAGTAGTTTTGCCTTTGGAAATGGTGCCCATTGAAGTTAGGCCCCCACAGAAAGCAGGCGATGGGATGTGCTCTCCCTTGATGTCAACATTTCAAAGAAGTGCATCCTAGGTCCCTGAGAAAGACCATCCGGGGTTGTAAAACTGCCAAGAGGCTTTTTAAAAGATTTACCTGTCAAAGGTCAGAGAAAGAATTCGAGTTACAACTTTTCTCAACATTACAAGTTTTCTAAAAGAAGTGCTCTAAGAAAAGAAAGGGGAAACATAACTTCCTTATTTTTAAGCTGGAGAATTCAGCCTCTTTAACTTGTCCTTACACTCTCTGACCTTTTATTTTAGAACATGAGACTTAGGCATCAACAATGCATTCAGATTCCCTCCTCCCCAGCTGGACAAGAAAGAAATTTCCACGATTCAAAATCTCTGGCCACATAAAACTCAACTACTCATGAGAACAACGTATTTTCAAACATGATTCCCACAGAATCCTGGCTTCAATTTGATTGGCTTCTCTCAAAGTAGCCAACGGGGATACATTTCCATGACCAACACACTGAAAGAGGCCCTTCACGCCTCTTGAAAACCTGTCCCACCATCCAGCATACCTCCGGGAACAGAACACCTCAGAATCTACAGTATCTCCCTCTTCCGATTTTCAGCTCCATGAAAGCAGGAAACCTGTCTCACTATTTATGGAAGTTTCAAGGGTCTAGAAAAGCAGTGGGTGTGCATTAGTCTTTGGTACGTATTTGTTGGAATTGATGAATGAACGGGTAAATACATGATGAATCCCAATCTCTGATCCCAAGTCACAGGCTAATTCCTCCATCATGCCGGAGATACTTGCAACTGTAATTCAGCAAGAGTCTACAAAACCAACTCCACCTTCCAGCTTCTACCCAGCCTTCCCCTGGAGACCAGAAACACTCAAGCACAGGGGGGCTCGCTCATCGCCATCATTATTAATCTACCTGGAGCTCATCTACTCCTCTTTTCTTCCTTCTCTGAGTTCATTACACTGATTGTTTCTCCCCCAACAACCCACTGGGAAAAGAAGAAGCCTCTGTCCTAACCAGGAGAGCTGGCAGATGAGAGGAGAAAACAAAAATCCCTTTTTAAAGCCATCCTGTGGTTTACCTACAGGGTTAGTGTTGCTTTCTTCACGTTTCTCAGTAATGTCCAGCCCAAACATCTATGCTCTCTAAAACAGAAATAAGTTGTCCCTCAAGATCAACATAGAAATAACTGACATTTCCTTCAGACATTAAATTTCCATTTTGGTGAGGAAAAGACAGGGAACAGAGAGGAGTGGAGAGTTCTCAGAGTAAAAATGATTTTCAGCTGCGTGTTAAATGACAAGCACTCTCACATGAATCGAATGCCTAAGGAGCTACAGGACCCAAATCCGACTTCTGGGGGAAATCCCCCTGGAAAGGCTGACTGTGAGGAAGGATCAGGGTTATTCATTTCTTTCTCAGGTGTAATACAGAGGAAACATTCCAAATGAGGATAATAATCAGCATTTATGGTGCATTTTCTTCACGTCAGGTACAAGGTGAGCCATCTCCATCCATTGTTCTATTCCCCTGAAATTCTGCATGGTCTTCAGTCTTACTGTGATTGATCTTTTACAAGTAAGGAGACCATGATTCAGAAAGGAGAACTCATTTGCCCAAGGTCACACAGCTAGGAAGTGGCAAAGTCAGCATCTGAACTCAGATCTGTTGACATCAAGGCTCCTCCACCCCTGCACTGCGTGGGATAGAAAGAATATGCAAAAGAAGAGAAGGCTGGGAGGGAGGAAGGTAAATTTGGCAATTTCTTCCCACCTAAGGTTCCAGGATTCTAAGATACTGGGATGGAATCTACTACCTGGAGGTTTCCTAAGACCAGCAGTTCACCTACTGCCAAGACTTTTTTTTTCCCCCTCCCTAAACCACATCATTTGGTAACTGAATTTACTTGCTTACACATCATAATTGGGCTAGATACAGAACATCTCTGACCTACTTTAAAATCAATTTTAATGTACCCCATGGACATTTCCAAGCTACTTTACTAACACCACTCTGTTTTTGTTAAATAAATCTAATTGTTCCTGGGTGTTAACAGACGACACTGCCTCCCAGAAAGAATTTGTCAAGATCAGAGCGTCTGTGCAGCACTGTCTTGGAAGAAAATCCCTAAGTCCTGGTTTTTGACAGCCTCACAAACAGTCTTGTAGGGATGGATAGAAAGAGTACCCCGAATGGCTGACTGTGAGTTTTAAACCTCTAATATAATGTGTTATCGAAAAGTCCCTGTGATCCAATCCTTTTATTAATCAGATTTAAGATTCTTCTCCCCATTCAACCCTTTATCCCAACCTCAAAAAAATTTTTTGAGGCCAAGGGCTAAAAAGGGTTTCAAAGATAGTATCCATTTTTAGATATCACCCTTAGAAGTAACTGGAGGTAGGAGATGCAGAATCACTAATCAGAGAACACTACAGTCTGGGTAAGAGAGGTTCACTCATTCCATCTCATATTCAGTCCCCAGAAGGCATTCAGTGCCTGCTGTGAATCAGGCCTTGTACCAGACTCCGGGTGCTCTGATAAATTGAGGAACAGAACCAATAGACTCACAGAGCTTCCAGCCCAATTAGGGGAAAAAAAATCTATAAAAACAATCACACCATTAAAAGTATGATTTTTTCACTATCATAAGAATCACAATGCTAATAGTGAAATAGTAAACAGTACTACCAAGTAATATAAGGAGAACGTGGGCAGAAAATTCAAGGAGGTGACTGACTAGTGAGCTTAGATGTGAGGGAGGAGAAAGTGTTTATTAAGAGAAGAGGGGATAGCAGCAATGTCCACAATAGTCAGACTGTGGAAAGAACCTAGACATCCATCAACAGATGAATGGATAGAGAAGATGTGACATACACACACACACACACACACACAATGGAATACAATGCAGCCATCAAAAAAATGAAATCTTGCCATTTGCGACCATATGGACGGAACTAGAGGGTATTATGCTGAGAGAATTAAGTCAATCAGAGAAAGACAATTATCATATGATCTCCCTGATATGAAGACTTTGAAAGGCAACATGGGGAGTTTGGGGGGTAGGAAAGAAAAAAAAATGAAACAAGATGGGATCAGGAGGGAGACAAACCATAAGAGACTCTTAGTCTCACAAAACAAACTGAGGGTTGCTGGGGGGAGGGGGATTAGAAGAAGGGGGTGGGGTTATGGACATTGGGGAGGGTATGTGCTATGGTGAGTGCTGCGAAGTGTGTAAACCTGGCAAATCACAGACTTGTACCCCTGGGGCTAATAATACATTATATGTTAATTTAAAAAATAAAAAAAAATTTAAAAAGAAGAGAAGAAGGGAGACAGAAAATCATCCAATGTAGGCACCAGTGAAGAGAACAGACTGGACGGGAAAATAGCAATGCTAGATGCCTGTGCATCTCAAAAAGAACTTCTGAAGCAGTTAAATTTTTACTCCCATTGACACCATAGACTATTTGTTGCACTAACCTTAAAGATTATCTTATCCAGTCTGTCACCCATTGTAAGAATTTCAAAACCTATTTATACAATGATTTAAAAAAATATGTCTACGATTTCTGGAGACAGAGTAAGTAACAAAGAAAGTCCTAGTCTGCCTAGAATTTATGTTCTAGTCAAAATAATCAAATGATAACCAAACAGGCAACTACGGAATATATCAAAGTGTTGAAGGACTGTGAAGAAATAAAAGCAGAGGATGGAGGTAGAGTTCTGGGAGATGCTATTTAAATACACAGTCTGAAAAGTTCTCCTTGGGAAGAAGGTGACATTCAAGTAGACACTTGAAGAAAACAAGAGAGTGAGGCATGCTGGTCTCAAGTCCTGGCAGAGGGAAGGATAAAACTCAAGACCTTGAGGCAGGTGTGTGTTGGTGCATTCTAGAAGCAAAGAGGAGGCCTGTGTGGTTGGAGCCCAATGAACAAGAGCAGGAGAGTAGCAGGAAAAGAGAGCAAGTGCTAACAGGAGACCAGTTCTTGTGGAGATTTGTAAACTCTTGTAAACACTTGGGCTTTTACTTTCCGGGACATGATAAACTCCTGCAAAGTCTTAATCAGAGGAGTGACATAAAATGATTCACAATCTTGAAAAACACTCTGATGACTGTGTCAAATGACTGACTGTAGAGGTCCCAGCAGAAGCAGAACACAAGAGAAAAAGCTGTTGCAATAATCAAGGAAAACCCCTTATGAAGACATGGATCCCGGGACAGTGGGAAAAAGGCTGAGAAGTATTCGTATGCTGTCCATGTACAGCAAATGGGGGGGCCGCGACATGCTGATAGACTGAACATGGAGTAGGAGACAAAGAAGAGAGACCAAGATGACTCCAAGGTTTATGGCCTGAGCAAATGGAACAACAGAGCTACTGATGACTAAAATGGGAAAAACTAGAGGGCAAGAACATCTAGCAGAAAGGAACATAAAGAGACCAGCTTTGTACATGCTAAGTATAAGCTGCCCACATAGGAGTTAACTGAGATATCAAAAGTCCATTTTTTAAAAAGATTTTATTTATTTATTTGACACAGAGAGAGAGAGAAAGATCACAAGTAGGCACAGAGGCAGGCAGAACAAGGGGAAGCAGGCTCCCTGCTGAACAGAGAGCCTGATGCGGGGCTTGATCCCGGGACCCTGCGATCATGACCTGAGCCAAAGGCAGAGGCTTAAGCTGCTGAGCCACCCAGGTGCCCCACTCCTGGTTTTATGGGAGAAATTTCAGGGAAGAGACCTGGGCTGGAGATCTACAGTTGGAGGTCTAGGATGAGATAACCTTCAGAGAGAGTATAAAATAATCAGAAGACAAGGGCTCCAAAGAACTGTTGTCCAGGCAATTTGGCCCACTATTTTACACATTCGACCCATACATACTGAGCCCCTTCCAAAAGCCAGAAAACGGAAATCAGAAAGTATAGACTATTTTCCCAGGCTTACAATCTAAGCTGACTTTGTGACTTCCACTGACCAAGCGAATGGGGTGCAAGTGATATTGTGCCAGTCTTCAGCCTAAGGCCAAGGGGGCCTTACGTGCTTCCACTCTCCTCTCTTCTGGGATCCTGCCACCATTTATGCATCATATATGCAACCCTGGGTGGCCCCACTGGAACAAGAAAGATCATGTTGAAAGATAGCCAGGGAATAACACTCAAGAGTCAGCCAACCTCCAGACATACGAAAAAGGCCAACCTAAACCAGTGAGCCCCCAACCATCCCAGCAGATGTTCACTGATGCAAAAGACACCTCAGTGTGCATTAACTGTGTCCAGCCCACAAGAGCAGAACCACACAGCTGGCCCATTATCTTATGAGACATGAGAGATGACAGCCACTAAGTTTGGGGGTGGTTTCCCATGTAATAGTAGCTAACTAATACAACTTTTGTCTTCCCAACTCTACATTTGCAAACCCTATCCATCCTGTTTCATATGTATCATGTTCCATGAAAATTTGACTGATGCTGACAGCCAGAAATCAGCTCTCACTTTTCTAAGATCCTATGGCATTTGATTCATACCTTTCTGTACTTGTCACTGGACTGTAACAAATTCCAGTGGATTAGTATAATCAAGATTTATTTCACTTCATGGTACATAGCAGATGGGAGTTGCCAAGGTGTTCTGCTTCCCACCTTCACTCAGGGCTCCTTACCAATGCAAGGAGCACCAACTTGTGACACTGTCATCTCAAACTGAGGCTTCACAGAGTGCATGGAGAACTCAGACTTGTTCTTCAGCCTGTCTACTCATTGTCCCTTATCCAGGCCTGATGATATGGCCTCAGTGAAATATCAGAGAGCTGGGAATGTAAGGGAGCACATGGATATTCTCATGTCTCTGCTCTCCTTTCTCATGGGATCATTCCCTCAAACCTTTGATTTGCATGGATTTCTTCCTTATACCAACTGTGGTGTACCAATGTCTGACTTTTTTTTTTTTTCATTTTATAAGCACTTGGTTTTATTGCACAGAATCAATTGAAAGTGGACTTCAGTGGAAAAGTGCGTCCTGGCATGATTCAGTGGCCAGTGGCCAGCCCCACCTGCTCCAGCTCTCCAGGATAGAGAGCTCTGGGCAAGGGCTCAGCCACTCCTTTGGAAAGCAGAAGTCATTCAGGAACAGGTTAAGACATCTCAAGCATCATGTGTTTCTAACTGCTCATTCATTATTGTGATCATCTGTCAATTACACATACAGGTAATAAAAGCACTTATTTGGAAAGGAGGGGGTCAGTTTTTAAAGTCAAGTATTTATATATGGCATTCGGCATATATCACATTTGGCTACGTAAGCTATCATAACATAACTGTCCATCGCCTGCAGAGAGTTTGGGGTGTAGGGCCGGGGACTGGGAATACCCTCTTTGCTAACCTATTGCTAATAGAAATTCCTGTTTGGTGAAAGAGGGCCCCATCACCTAAGCAAAGTTTCTTCTTATATAAAGAAAGGGAGAAAAAAAAGAAAATTTGTTATGTTGACCCTTGAGCTCCTGGGCCCTCCTGAGTTTCTTTGGCTGTTCTGGAGTCCTTTCTCCCTGCCTTATTTCTCCGCCTTGGAAGCCTTGTCTTCCATGGCCTTCTCTGCAGGCCTGCTGTCTTTCTGGTCTGTGCTGGAGGATTTCTCAGCCTTTTCTGTCTTGGCTTTGCCAGGTGTGGGGGCCTCTTTGCTGGGCTCTTCTTTGGCTTGGGCCTCTGCTTTGGGTTTCTCCTCAGGCTTCTTGGCCTCCTTGACATATTTTTTCTCAGGTGCTGCTGGCGTCTCTTCCTTTTTTGGCTTTTCTGGCTCCTTCTCTGCCGCTTTGCTAGGTTCTTTGGCCTTGGCATCATCTTGCTCCTTCTTGGCCACCTCAGCCTCCTCTTTGGGTTTGGCCTCTTCCTTTACCTTGTCAGGAGCCTCCTTCTCTGGGGTCACTGCTTTTTTCTTATCTTCAGCCTCTTGGCTTCACCTTTGGATGCAGTCACACAGGGAGCCATGTTTAGTACCCCACACTGGGCTTAACGATCTGATGTTGTCATCTTAAAAATCTTCATTATTTTTGAACTTAGGGACCTGTCATTGTCATTCTGCCCTGGAGCCCACAAATTATGCCGCCGATCTTGTCCATATGTAACTCAGTAGTTCTCAGGACAGGGTGCTCAATGGAATCACCAAGGAAATGTTAAAAAATACAGGTACACAAGCTCCACCTGACAACAATTACATCAGACTCTAGGAATGAAGCCCTGGAAAAGGCTTTTTGTTTTTGTTTGTTTGTATGTTTGTTTGTTTTTTGTTGCTAAATGTCTTCCGGAGATTCTCCTATATCGCCAGGGCTGAGCATTACTTCCCTAAAGTCATGGCCCAGATAACCTATTTTGGTGCTTTCTCAGAATAAAATATAGTAAGAAATAAAAATATGGCCAAAAGAGGAGTGCCTGGGTGGCTCATTCGGTTTAGTGTCTTCCTTCAGCTCAGGTCATGAACCTAGGGTCCTGGACTCCCTGCTGAGCGGGGGCTCTGCTTCTCCTTCTCCCTCTGACCCTCCCCCTGACTCTCTCTGTCTCTCTCGTTCTTATCCTCTCTGTCTCAAATAAATAAAATCTTTTTAAAAATATGGCCAAAAGAAATCAAAGTCACTGGTCTCCTGCAGCTTCAAAAGCATTAATACCATTAAAACAGTCTCAGGAACTACTCCAGATTAAAGCAGATCAAATAGACAAGGGCAAGATAGGATTCTGAACTGGATCACTCTGCAAATGGCCAACAATCCCATCTCTCTCCCTCTCTCTTTTTTAAATTTTATTATGTTAGTCACCATATAGTACATTGTCAGTTTTTTATGTAGTATCTCTCTCTTACTGGAACTGTAACACAAATAGGTAGAGGCAGCTGTACAAGGATGTTCACTGCGGCATTGTTTCTGGTAATGCAAATTTGGAATACTATCTTAATGTCCACCAATGGGATGGAGTTAAATTATGAAAAATCATGCTGTGTAAAATAAAGAGCAACCCCTACATGACGACCTGGAAAATATCTGTGATATACTATTATCTGAAAAAATGGTAATTTCAGACTAATATGTAGCTCTTAATTGTATTTTGCATATACATATATGTGAGTGTCAGTCAATATGCATATAAAAATGCTTTCATACCAACAAGTTCATTTGTGAGGAGATAAGAATTTCATTTAATTGATACATATGTGTGTGTGTGTTTAAGTAGACTGTTGACAATTTTAACTTTTTTCTCAGCATTTTCCAAGTAACAAATTTATATGCAATGCTGACAACTGACCTTCCTTTTGGCTTCTCTAGTTTAGTGGGTCAATAATTCTTTGTTACCACCCTTGAAGAAATCCATGAGAGCTTTTAATTTTAAGAAACTGCCCATCTAAGTCTTCTGAGTCAAGTAGCATAAAACATAAATGAAAAACCTGACTTGGAAAAGAGGCTCAAGTTGTTTTAGAAAAACTAGAAGAAAAGGAATAAAGTATCTGCAAGTAACTTTCATTTCAGCAAAGAATCAATGTTCTTAATTTCAAGAAATTCGAAGCTGCCGGTGCACTAATTACATGCATTGAATTCCTCCAAATGCAGATCTATTACATGTTTGTGTGTATCTCTTGAGGCATAAAATAGAGAAATGCGGAGAGACGGGGGACGCTGCTCTAAGCTGTTTTCCTCCCTCCTTCCACAAACAATAATTTGGGTGTGATAAGGATTTGCAAAACAAACAACAAGCTGCACAGAGCTTTGTGTTTTGAAGCCACAAGCATGAAAATCCATGTAAACCACCATCTCTCTGTCTGCCGGGATAAACAGGTTCTAAGTACCCTATATAAATCTCCAAACCGTGGAAGAAAATAACCCCGAACTTTTTTCTTTATCTGGCCCCAATTAAAGTTCAATGTAGGGGATTTATAATCCCCATCTAAACAGGGCATCTGCAATTTGTGGCCTGATATAAATAACTAGCTTTCATGCTGTAAAAGGACAAGAAGGGTCAATTCCATATATTTATACAGAATGTAAAATCACACCAACATTCATCAGCATTCCGCCAAGACTTCTCTTACTAAGGGACAAGAGTGGATATGTGGCTTTTTTCCTCCCCGGGTTTCATTTATTCCGTACAGTACAGCCTATAGTTCCTCATGCAGAATTACTTCTTTCCCATGGGTCTAGTACAGAGAACATAATTCCAGGAGCCTACTTTCAACGACAGAAGAAAAAGGTCAATGCTTCCTATTCCTGCCCCAACGAGCCAGAGGGTGAGCACTTGCCCTAGGTTTCGCCAGCAGCAGGCTCTGCCGGTTATTAGGTCACTGATTCAGCTCCCAGTTCCTTTGTCCACCCAGCTTTGCAATACCCTGGATCTCTGTAGGCTGTACCTCACTGGTCAAGGGGCTTCCTGACTGGTTCTGTTAACAGGGAAGGCGGACAACAGGAGGAGAACATCAAGTGGTTCCTCTCCACAGCCAGGCAGCTCCTGACCTCTGAGATTGTGTCCCAGCCCTATGAGGATCCTCTGCCTACTCTAGAGAAAGCGGCAACTAGCCCAGGGTCTTCCTGCAAAGGTTTGGGCCTCTGCTCCTCCATGTTTCTTCTCCAAGATTCTAGTCCAATGACACCAACTTCTCATTTTCCAGTCAGAGCACACTAGCTTCTTCCTGCAGACACTGTGTTATCTCAAGGTTCATTTTCACTACGGCACATCATCCAAATTCCCTCCATTGAAGCCCCTCTATTAAAGTAACTGGCATGGACTCATTTTCCTTACTAGCCTGGGGCTGCCTCAGGCATCCTCGCCAGGATGTTGACCCTGTGTAAGTTGCTGAGGAGGAGGATATGGGTTGAGGGTTTTCAGTACAAAGTGAATGAAGCCACAGGATGGTCTTGATTCTCTTTTTCCAGTGACAGAACTATTGTCTGCTTCCCCTTTTGCAAGCTCTTCCTTACTCTCTTAGATACCCCCGTCCTCAAGTATGATTCTCAAATCCTTTTTGGAGTCTGTAGGTCCCCTGGAAACCTTCTGAAATATTCCTTTCAGTAAGTTTGGCTAAAATTAGTTTTTGTTGCTTGTGAGTAAGAAAATAAAACAGTGATAATACCCTAAGCAGGAAGGTTTGAGCAAACGTCTTCATTCAATCCATCTTTCAATCCATAAGGACTTAATGAGCAGTGTACTTGGAACCAATAAAATCAACTCCAAGAACAATAAATACTTTATCTTTAAGCCTGAAAAAACCATCAAGCTGTATCATTAGTGTCTGATCATTTCTTAATAACCTTACACACCCACAGAAAGATACGCAGGCCATGTTCAGGCTCAGCATTACCAACCTCATACTGAAACACCCATCTAGGAATCATTTACTCTTAGGTCACTGAGCTCATTTAACAAGGCCAGACAGAAGATAAGACAGACCCAAGGTCACACAGCAAGAGTCACAGCCATGACACTGACTTCGGGTGTACAGCCTACTTTCCCCTGCTTTGCCACCCTGTCATCTATACCTGACACAGGGAAATCTTCCTGAGAACTAAAAGAACTTGAATGAGTGACATGCACAGAGGAGTGCATGGAGGAATTACAATCCCAGTCATTACAGAAATATTTTTTAGTCTATGGAATCCTATATCCAAAAGTGACAGTCCTTCCCCAAAAGGGAAGGAAGGCAAGGGAATCTTTTTCTGAAGTAGCTGACAGGGTCATGCAGTGGGGAAAGGAGAGTTGGGTTCAATTCCTGACTCTACCCTTTATTTTTATTATTTGACTTTGTATGTGCTGTATTACCACAAACAGCCCTATTTTATTTCACATGAAGTGAAGATTATAAGATAAATACATACTCTACTTCAGTTATTTTAACCAGCAAATGCACTTGTTCAAATATGTAGACTAAGCATGATTTTAGGAGCTGGGAACACAGCAGTGAGCAAAATAGAATCCGCATTCTCCGAGAACTTACTACTTAGTAGAGGGAGGCAGACAGTACACAAGTAAACTTGTAAACAAATATGACATCTCAGAGTACAATAAATATTATGGAAAAATAAAAGAAGATAGAGGACAATTAGGCTCATTAGGTCGAGAGGTTACAGAAGGCCTCTTTGAGATGCTGACCCTTGAGCTGATTCCCAAGATGATGAATAAGGGAAGATCCAGAGGGAGAACATGCCAGACAGAGGGAAGAGTGATTTCAGGGGCTTCCAAGTGGCAACAAGTTTGGTGTTTTGAGCAAGACAAAAGAGAGCCAGTATGATTGGCCCTGAGTAATAGGGAGGGTGGAATAGCATTGATCTTACAAAAATAAAACTGCTCACAATTTATCACCTATCGAGACATACGTTACACACTGTACTAAATCAATCATTCTATTCTTCTCATTACCCAATTCTGTCTTTCCAATTTTGTATTGTACAATTTCCTATTAATTTATAATGGTCAGTGACTTCCTAATACTGTCTCTTTAAATTTTCTATGTTTTTCCTCACTTTTTGCCAAACTGGTGCACACAAGTTTCCCATAAATGGATTCTAGGAGATTTCCTGTTTGGCTTTTTTAATATCAAAGTAATCTCTGTCTTGTGAACCAGAGAGGTAGTGCACTACAATAGGTAAGCAGTTCAGCTTTAGAGTCAGGTCTCAGATTTGAATCCTCTCTCTCCCAGACAGTAGTATTATTAACCTGGACAGATTAATCAGCTTCTCTAAGACTTGGGTTTTTCATCTATAAAACAGATGCAAGATGACTCATCTTACAGTATTGTTTTGAGAATTCTGTGAATGGATATGTATAAGACAGAGTTTGGCACAGGGAAAGTTTTCAGTGAATGCCAACTAGTGCTGGTCCTTTGTACAGTATTTCTTCTTCAAGACTAAATCAGATGTCATCTGAGGAAGGTTGCATCCCCAGACTTCCAGGCTCTTACCAACCATCAAAATTTCTGTCTCCCTGTCTATTCTGTTAGCTTCTTGATGGTAAGTAGTATGGCTCCATCCATCACTGCACCCTAAGCACAGAGCTCAAGATCTTGCACATAATACATGTTCAATGTGCTTAATGAATTCAAATGTGAATTGTTCTTTTTTTTTTTACATTTCTGTAATCTTTTATTAATTATTTTTATTAACATATAATGTATTATTTGCCCCAGGGGTACAGGTTTGTGAATTATCAGGCTTATACATTTCTCATCACTCACCATAGCACATACCCTCCCCAGTGGTTATGTGTCCATAACCCAACCACCCTCTCCCTAACCCACTACCCCGGCAACCCTCATTTTGTTTTGTGAGATTAAGAGTCTCATGGTTTGTCTCTCTTCTGATCCCATCTTGTTTCATTTTTTTCCTTCCCTACTTCCTAAACCCCCCAAGCCACCACCCCCCACACTCTGCTTCTCAAATTCCTCGTATCAGGAAGACATCCAGATGGCCAGCAGACACATGAAAAAGTGCTCAACATCACTTGGCATCAGGGAAATACAAATGTAAATTGTTCTTAATCACCCACTAGCCACTGACTAGTGAACTCTGATTTGGACATCTCAGTAATAGAGAGAACAGCCCTTGCTCAGACTTGGAGAAAAGAAGAAACTTTACCATCTTGGGTAAAGGATGGCTTTAATCTATTGTTTGCAACTCAGGATAGGTACATAATTGCACCATTTACTGAACTGTATAATTTTAAATGCTTGCTTAACCCAAAGGAATAATCCTATGATTGCTCAAGTACTTGATAACACTACCAGTGAAAGAAACAGAATTCTTTTTTTAAAAAAAGATTTTATTTATTTATTTGACAGAGATCACAAGCATGCAGAGAAGTAGGCAGAGAGCAAGAGGAGGAAGCAGGCTTCCCACTGAGCAGAGAGCCCAATGTGGGGCTCGATCCCAGGACCCTGGGATCATGACCTGAGCCAAAGGCAGAGGCTTAATTTACCACCCAGGAGCTCTGAAAGAAACAGAAGTCTTTAAAAGAGAAACTGAAGGGAAAGAATTCACCTCATCTCCAAAGACTGCTTAAAATCTAACTTTTCAGAGTCAACCAGAAAGCAATTAAATGTCATCAGTATATTAAAGCCTCTCTGAAACGAGACTTCTAGCCATCTCTCAAGTATCCATTAGCTGTATGACTAAAATCATCCCTACTATAATGGAGAAGACAGTATGCCTTGGTGGGGATATTACTTTAGTTCTCAGGAATCATATGAGAACCATGGGTTCAATCTACTACATGACTCAACATGCAACTGACAATCCCAGAAAAATCTGGGAGGAATGGCTCCCTCTGGAGTCTTGTGCTGTGACCCTCTGCCACTTGGTCCATACCCTCTCACTTCCTTTCTCAGGAATCATATGAGAACCATGGGTTCAATCTACTATATGACTCAACATGCAACTGACAGTCCCAGAAAAATCTGGGAGGAATGGCTCCCTCTGGAGTCTTGTGCTGTGACCCTCTGCCACTTGGTCCATACCCTCTCACTTCCTTTTCACAGATAAGAGCCCAGTAATCTCAAAAATGCATCAAGCATAAGAACCCATGCTGTTTGAGAGAAATGTCTTCTGATTTTTCCACCCAAACATAATGGAAATAGGTTGGAAAGGCAGGAGATGCAAATCTCTACCTATTTATGGAAAATAGTGCATCTTAGTTCTGAAAAATGCCTCCTTCCCTAAGAGCCATTCATCCCCAAAGCTGAACAGTCAGATAAATGTCATGCTGTTTTCTGTGAGGTAGTTACATTCTCATGTCCTCCCTTGCAAAAGGGAAATGCAAAAGTATATCCTCAGTTCTCTTCACCTGAGCCTGGAAGCAGCTTCTGCAGCAATTGAACCGAGGTAATCAAATGTGATTCACAAATTGATTCTCCTATCAGTAAAAAGCTCATTTAAATAAAATAATTGATACTGATTCAGGACAAAGGACTATTTTCTTTATCCCCTGAACAAATAAATGTGTCCTTATTGTTAACATCAGAGATTCTGAAAGAAAAAAGAAAGGAAGGAAGGAAGGAAGGAAGGAAAGAAGGAAGAAAAAGAAAATAGCAAAGAAAAAAAGACAAGAAAGCAAGAAGCAAATACAGAGTGCATTATCAGGGAAAACTCTGTTAGACATTCTGCTGCATGCCCAAAGCCCAGTTACAAAGAAACGGACAAATTTCCCCCTTTGTACCACCCTTCCCTCTCTTGAGGCCTCACTGTTCAGTTAGCCTCTTTTCTCACTCCTTGGGCAATCTGAAGGAAGCCCGTACAGGATAAGATGCTCCAGCTTCAGAGACTACCTCACTATTTTAGAGAAATGTGTCATCTCCTAATGTAATCAAGTCAGGTTCTACTTATTTATTTTTTAATTCTTATGCTCAATGCCAAGGGGCCAGCAATTCGAATAGGGAAAACTTGTCAAAAATAATATAAATGAACTATCCCAAACTGGCCTGTTAATAATCATTAGTGTGGAACCAGGTTCCACTTTTAATTTGTTCTTTCCACCAGCTCTCCTAAACTTCATCCTTGCCTCCCTGGAGAAATCACAAGACCTGTTGAATTGCAGTTATTGACCTGGAAACGGAGTATGGAGAAAATTCTCTAGTTCTCTGTGCATTCTTGCTTCCTCTTGAAAGCTCTCCTTCACCTATTTAAGGCCCAGAGCTTTCATACGATCTCCATTAATTTCTTTGTTTAATGCTGATTTCTCTTTCTTGAAATCTTATTTTCCACAGCCCTTAATCATATCATGGCCTGCATTTTTCTTTAGCTGTTTCATCAGCCTGGTATCCCAGCTAAGTTGTCTGTTTCTTGAGGGCAACAGCCATGGACTGTATCTCTCACAGTATCCAGCACTCTGCTACCAAAATTATAACCTTTTGGAAAATATTTCTCCAACAATCTACCTTTAGCTGCCTCTTCCCCTTCTGCACCATTTCATAATAATTCAGGTTGGTTCACTGAATCTCAAACTCATGGCCCCTGGTCTGGACTGCCGACTTGCCTAGAGTTGACTCACTTGGAGTTTCAAGAAAAGAATTTAGTTGAATTAGTTGCCAACATTAAAGAATCAAGAGACTTGATGGAACATTTCTGATTTCTGGCTTCTCTTCAGGAATTGTATGATTTAGCAATCCTAGCCCTATTCTTGCACAACAGCAACTCATGAGAGCCGAGTTGTAGCTGTGCCTTTATGTGGGGTATGTTCTCCAAACCCAACAGCTCTAAATTCCAGTCAGCTTTATTTCCCACCTGGTTCAAAAGGTGTGTAAGTTTAACCAATGTCTGCTTTAAAGGAAATTCAGATTATTTTCCCAATAAGTTTATCTCTCCAAAAATAGTATTAGCTGTTTTTACTAAAACCAAATCCATGGTCTCAGATTCAGGGAAATGTTAGGTTTTGTTCCCTCCCTATCCCACTTGCTGGCCACACCAACCTAGTTACCTAATACCAAAGTCTCTGATATACCCCACCCCTCACTAAACCCAAAAAAACATTTCCAAAATCTGTCCCTTCCTTGCTGCCTCTACTATCCTGTTTTCTGATATCCTATACTTCTTACTTGGATCTCCTAACTTGCCCTGTATCCTTCAGTTTCTGTTCAAATTCATCCTTCATGTTCCAACAAATGGCATAGCACTGATTTTGTTAGCTCTCTCTTCAAAAACCCAAAGTCCCCCCAGTGCCTCCCAAACCATACCTGAAGCCCATGGCCTCAACCATTTGCTCCTAGCTTACCTCAACAGCTGTCAGGAGCCGTATCTTCCAAAGACAACTTTATCCCAGCAGATAAGCCTTTAGCCTTCAAAATCACCATATACTAGTCAGATTTCAAGGTTCAATTCCAAAGAGACACAAGCCCCTGGATGATAAAAAGAGTGATATGTTGCCCCTCCTGTGAGAATGGACCATTTAGGAGACAGGAACTCAAAACATCACTTTTTTTTTTTTTTTTTAAATCATGGTAGAATTATAGCCTATGTTATTCAGGATAAGAAAGCCACATCCTGAGAGAACGTAACTTTCCCAAAGCATCTTGAATCATCCCAAGCAGGTAGTGATACTACCTAAATCCAGCCTTTTGTGGACCTCATTTCAGTCATTTCTCTGATTTTAGGGTCCCTTAGGACTTAGTATGGCGACTTCCACTGGAAAAGAAAAAATATAGTCGATTTCTGATTTTCAGAAAATAGAATAAGAGCTAAGGTGTCTTTTAGGAATCATACTAGTTACATCCTGATTAATGTTGTTTGGTTCTTAACAAGGTTTGATTTTCAGTGACCATATTGCTACACACATGAAAAGTTCTTACAACTGTCTGAGGAAAATGCTTTTTTCAGGCCTCCTTTTCTTTGCTCAGCTTTCTATTTCTGTTAATGGGCTTAAAACTAATTAGAGAAAATTAATTCCTCAGAATAATAACAATTGTCAGGGAATCGCACACTAACACTTTATTCTTGGAGATGAGAGCTTCCTGGGGGTTGGGAAGCAATTACAACTTCTTAATGATGTATGGAAGTAAAGGACACCGGATCTGTATCAATTATGTTTTATTTATTTGTCCCAGAAACTTTTAATGAATTTAAGGGGGAAATTACACATCTCAATGTAAAGTGATTACCCTTTCTGAACTAGCATGCCCTCCCCGCTACCCACCTGGTCACAAGTGGCTCATCAGGCTAGCCTTACAGCATCTCGGACCCTGAGAAAGCCCCATAGGAAACTCTGATGAGTAGTGCTCATTATTTATTCATGAGCATTTTCCTTTCATATTTACCATTTGTAAAATATTTGGATGTCATCAGCATATGGGACCTTCTGGGAAAATGTCTGCTCACCAACTTCAAAGGACAAAAGTGAAGAAGGCTGAGTCACCCAACAGAGGAGGGAATCCAACCTTGACTTTTAGCCCTAGTTGTTCTTTGACCCAGTTTCAATAATATGCAACTGAACTCTACTCCCTGCAATCAAAATGTCTCTAGTTGGACAAACATTAGCATCTAAGGCCAAGAATTCTCAGTATTTTTGGACTGTGAATGGTCTGATGGTTGAAAGAACTGTCAACCTTATCTCCAATCTCTCTCTTAAATATGTTCCCTTCTGCTCATCTACACAGCTAGAGACCTACTATCAGTCTGTATCATCTCTTACCATCCCACATCACACTTGGTATGTATGATCAGCTTCATCCTAATCCCAGCTTCCTATCTCACCCCTCTCCTATCCTCCATGTTATAAACTGAGTGTTTGACAAGGGCCTTATTATCACCATCATCATCACTGAAATAACATTATCGTAACTAAAGAATCAGTCATGTCTGAATTGCAAACAGGAGAAAGGAACACTGGCTAATTTACACATAAAATGATGTACTCAGTGGCAAGTAGGTAGTTTCCATTTTCCATATGAAGTCCAAAGAACCATGTTTGACATTACACAGCCAGCACCTCCTTCTCAAGGATGGTCTATTGAGGGCACACCTCCTCTACTACCAAACAGAGTGTGTAGTGTGCACTGTTAGTACCTCTGAGGCAAGATGTGCGTGCTGCTAGAACTGCTGGCTCTGTTGACTTTAACATCATGTGTATCGCCACCTCTAGCACCATGCTTTCCAGAAAGAAGACAGCACACTTAGTATTCCACTGCTTAAGGTGTTTCAGACTCAAAGTCTGTATCACAACATCTAATTTGTGATGCCTCAGCAAGGAGCCCATGACTAACTGCATGGGGGCTGCCATTGCCAGCCTTTAAAATGGGTTCTGACTCATCAAGTGGGAGATTCCCCAGACAACGGAAGGGGATTTAGATGCTGGTGGCCAAAAACAATGACTAATGTCCCCTTTAATATCATTTATTTAGCATCCACTATATGCCAAATAATGTACATTATTTTCACAATATCTCAGCAAAATAGATTTTGGGGTCCATTTTGTAAATTAAGACAGAAAATCCTAGATTTTCATGATTGAGAGAGAACAGAAAGGACTGAAACTTAACCTAGACTGGAAATTTATTGTTCATATAATTGAAATGTGAGTCCCATGACAGTAAGACATATTTGTCTCATACAATGATTAATCTTCAATGCCTTTAGTCATGCCTGGCACAAACCAGGGGCTCAATGAAGAATCTCAAGTTGGAGCCAGGAGGCTAGATCCAAGGACTCAAAACATGTCATTGCAACTCAGTATCACCCTCTCTCTCCTCTCTGCATCATGTTTTATACCCGCCAGAATATATTCCCAAAGGCAAAAGTCATCTCTTTTCCACCACCTCCCCCTATATACACCAAAATCATGTCTCATTGTCCTGGTCAAAGTCAAATGTTATCTGTGAACCAATCACTAAGGCCAAGGCGATAGAATGCTCCGTTGGCCAAGCCTGGGTCATGAAACCATTTATGAACTTCTAGGAAAACCAAACTGAACTATGTGGACTAAAATAAAGGGAAGAACATTTCCCCCAAATGAATTTTAGAGTCTTTCACCATCAATAAAAGCAGTAGAAATAACACTGGGCAGGTAAAATCAACAAACACCCACTAAGTAGAGCACAGTTCTACACAGCGAGAACATTTTCGGCTTTTGTGTACTGAATTACCAATTCCCTTCTGGGCCCTGAAGGAGGCCACCACAGTAACACAAGCTTTAGCTTGACATGTAAGGAAACTGAAACTGAGGATCAGAGAAGGTAAGTGATTTGCCCAAGGTCACCTAGTAAGATAAGAGCAGAGCCAGGACTCAAGGCCAAAGCTTTTATTTTTGTCCAGTTTCTTTTCTTCCAGGCCCTGGAGAAATCTACAAAAATATGAGAGGATAAGGAATAATTAGCCTTCTCAAGAGTAGATGGTGTTTGAACTAAGGAACCCATGTTCAGGTAGCACTTCTATTACAAGAATGTTTTATTTTCCTTAAAGCAATTCACGTAATCCATTTAGATCACCTTATTGGCTGAAGCAACATCTTACTGCTTTCACCGCTTGCAGCCACAGTGCTGATTAGTGCCTTTCGTATCCTGTTGAGCAGAGGATGTTGTATGTATTACCATGCCCTCTGGGTAATAAATTTGACATTTCAGAGGGCAACAAATGGCTAGAAAATTGGCCCCTTGAGAATAATAGCCAAGCAACATTTACATGTAATTATCCTACCCAAGAATTTAATTTTGTTGGGTACAAAGTTGTGCTGAGTGAAAAGACCCCAAAACAGTGAACTCTGGACTCAAGTGGTAGACATTAGCATGAGTACTAGATTCTGGAACATTCTTTCCAATACTTGAAGATAATTCCCCATGGCTGAATGTATTTCTGCAATGAATTTAGATAATGTTTTGGTCGGTGTGACTCTAATTACTCTGAAAATGTTACAAACAGCCTCTTTTTTGGTCCCCACACTGTCATTTTTGTCACCGTTCCATAGCTCTGATTGCCTGCCTTCCGAGTCATGGGTCATGAATTAACAATTTTCCCTGGATATTTGTACTGCCCCTGCACTTTCCACTTAAAGACTTTGTGATCCTCCTAGTTGAAGAGGGCAACGTTGTTACCATTAGCTCTTTTTTTTTTTTTTTTTTTTTTTGGACAGATTAAGAGAATAAAACCCAGAGGTATTCAGTGTATTCAGAGGTATTCAATGAAATATAGCTAGACATAAAGAGAGAAGGTTATCTGATCCTGTAACTAAACCATTCCTATCACCACATGCTCATTTCTCCATTTATTTTTTGCAATTATTGTGGGTTGACAATGTGCCAGGCATCACATTAAGTTTGCAAATACAAAGACCTGCTTTCAAGAAGCTTATCTTCTAATGGGAGATACAGAAAACTAGTAAGCAACTTAATAATACCAAAAAAATATGAATTTGGAGTAAGACCTAAGATAAAACGATGTGCTGGGAAGTCACTGGCAGTGGGGAAGAGTACTGATTCAGACAGCGTAGTCCTGGAAGAGCTCCAGGAAGAGTAATGTTTAAAATGAGAACTGAAGTACAAGGAGGAGCTAACCATAGAGAGAACCAAGGAAAAAGCATTAGGGGTAGGAGAAACCTCAAGAACCAATGTCCGGTCACACGGAAGAGCCTAGAATGTTCTAAGAACCTACAGAAGGCTGATGTGGCTGGTAAACTGTTCTTAGATACAGTTTGTCTACAGGCCTGCCAACTCGCTGGTGGATAGGACACAGAGAAAGAAGAGAAGAAATATCTGTGAGCTGTCCTATAGCATCATCTTGAGAAGCCAAGTACCTGGCACTGTCATTGCCTGAAATGGGAAAGCCAGCAAGAGGAAACAGTTGAGGTGGCATGTGTGAGGTTTGAGATTGCTGTGAAACAACAAATTTGGGTCATCCAAGTAGTATTTGGTTATATAGTTCTGAAACCAGGCGGTGAGATTTCTATTTTCACTGAATGTGCAATGCTGGATGACACTGAAAAATCTTCTGTAATCAACAAAACTGATGATGTTAGGACTTAAGTAGTGACACTTCACATGAATTAACTTAAAGAATACGAGTGATAGCAACCATTGCTACTTTTTCCTCTCCATCCCAGGAAAGAACACTGGACAAATAGAGGTTCTGGGAGTGACTCTCAAGCAGATGATGTTGCCACCAGTGGAATCTCTTTTACTCTTGGGAAGAACAGTGGGGCCTGAGAGTTGGAGTCAGGCTACCTAGGTTTGACTTCAAAATCTACAGCCAGGGATATCCCTTAGAAATACAAATGCAAATCAAATACTGTTATCTACTGCTTGAGTGTCTGGGATGGTTTGCTCCATACTCCGAAGATGAAAATCACAATCCTTACATATGCCTACTAAGCCTCCATGTCATGTAGCCCCCAGATTTCTCTTCAACCTCAAGTCATGGTATTTCACCCTCATTCTCCAAGTTCCAGACATGTTACTCATACTCTTCCCCTTCTAACTCTTATTTTTAGTTCTTCCCAACCTAAGGAAATTCACTTATTTCATTTATTCTATCTATCCCTAACCTCCATTTTTTTCTTCATTTTCTTATCAAATCCTCTGTCTTCAGCTAAGTGTTCATTTGCCACTTCTTCAACAAGTCCTTCCTAGCACCCCCAGGCTACATCACTTCCCAGTATAGGTTCTAGTAACTCCCAGGATTTCCCCCTCGGTAGCAATTATCATCATATTAGTAAGTAATCACACTCTCCTAGCCTGTAAACTTCCTCAGGGTAAGGACGGGGTTGCCGTGATATCCCCTTTTATCATTAGTGCCCAGAACAGGACCTGGCACTTCACTTGCTAGATGGTAATTGTAGAACGAAAACATTAATTTTTGACACTGGCCTGCCCCCCTCTGGATAGAGCAGATTGCTGTTTCAGGGTACCTCATTTGCAAATGCCTAAAAATAAAAATGAAATGCAAACAAAATGTTCCTTGTCAGAATGAAGCTGCTGAGAAAGAGCAGTTTAAAAAGCTGATTCCGAGCAAAAGAACATGGAAAACTAATACTCCTTAAATAGCTTCTTAAATACAGTCATCAATCAAAAGTCATGTCTTTGTGGATCTTCATTACGTGAGAAACCTATTGAAAAATGCACAGCCCCTTACTGCAAAACACACAGAACTGTGCCTTGCAAAGAATTTACAGAAATTAAGGATTTAAACAGACACAGCTGAGCCCAAGAAGTCACAGTCCTGTTGTCAATGAGACATAATAATTGAAGTCAACTGACTAAATAATATTTTTTATAACATCTTGGCCATCTAAAATATTAGCTAAAGGCCGTGATGGGAAACCTGCTAAGCTGGCACTTTTTAGCACAAGGAGAATCAACAATGTACCTCCTGGGCAGTCAGTCAGGAACTTAGGCAGAAAAGGCATCAGTTACCAAGGCTGTGCAATCTCCTGTTGGGAACTCTGCAAGGAACAGAACACTCATGGCATGACTGCAAAATCCCCACACTCAGATCAAAAATTAAATATTAATTTATATCAAATCACCCCCACAGTTTGTGTTTTTTTTAATATTTTATTTATTTATTTGACAGAATGAGAGAGAGAGATCACAAGTAGGCAGAGGCAGGCAAAGAGAGAGGTGGAAGCAGGCTCCCTGCCGAACAGTGAGTCCGATGTGGGGCTCGATCCCAGGACTCTAGGATCATGACCTGAGCCGAAGGCAGAGGCTTTAACCCCCTGAGCCACCCAGGCGCCCCTACCCCCCACAGTTTTTAAAGTTGAATTGAGTTTACAGTTTGTTTTGTTGGGTTGTTTAATCAGACTGCATTCTGTCTTCTGTCAAACCAGATGTGTAGAATGTTAGAGATGAAAATTTATCAAAGCACACGATCAACCAAGCTAGACAGAGAATTCTACAAGGCAAGGTTGTGAAGTAGAGGATCCTTGGCAGGGAGCAGCCAGGGAGTACAATGAGTCAGCTCTTTGAACTGAACTTTGGAAAAGGGACTTAGGCAAAGACATGGAAAATGTGAAGGTGGCAGCAACGTTGGCAGCAGTAACTATGATCATCACGTGGATCACAGAGCATTTTCGCATCGTCTAGGTCATTCCGCCTACAAGGTACATCAGAGGCTGTCGGAATTACAGACAGCGATTGAGTCACTTGACTTGTCAAGATGAATGAAAGCAGGTAAGGTGAACTATAGGCGGAATTTGGAATCACTATGCTCCCCTACCCATATGAATATCTTACTATTCTCTCCCTTAACATCTCTACTGTAGAGATTTCACTGGGTCCCCATTTCTTAAAATTTCTCACCTGACTTCAAAACCATCCAGCATAACCCACACCATTCTCGCTGAATTTCTTTCCCACTTTCTTGGTACTTTGCCTTCACTCCTGAAGGCCCCACACTCAAGTACCATCAACGTGATCCAGTCACTCACACCTTCATGCCTACACCACACCACTCCTCTTGCCTGTGCGCCCTTCTGCTCTGCTCATCCAAAGCTTAGCTCACATGGAAGGGTTTTCCTAGTGGTCCTCTTCATATTTTGAACAATCAGAGCTACTACATATTATTAGGTAATATTTTAAGTGAATTGATGTTCTCATATTCATTTGTTTTGTTTTGTTGGGCCTATTGGTGAAGTGCTTTTATTCTTTTTTACTGAAGTACAGTTGATACACATTATATTGGTTTCAGATATACAACACAGTGATTCAACAGTTACACACATTATTAAATGCTCATTTGCTTTTTTCTTTCACACTAGACAACTTCAGGGTAGAGACTGTGTCGAGTCTTTCTGCTGTCCCCCATGGTGTTCATTCTGTGTTGAACTCACAAAAGCACTGAACACACTTGTTACTTGATTAAGCCTCCTTCCTTCTATCATTGGTGTGTGTTGAGAAAAACCTTAAGGGGACAGACTACAATCTGCAAGGTGTGATACAACAGAATTTCAGGATTAATTTTCAATCATTCCCTTGACAGCTGCCTGCATAATATCCCCTTCATTATTTTTTAAAGTCAGTTTATATTTTAATGCAGTGATAGAATATTGGACAGCTCCCAAGAGTAAAATTATTGTCAAAGAGAAACTCCCCACTTGAAGGCTAAGAAAAACTCAAGCCATTTGGGATAGATGAGGGGGCAGGGAGAAGAAGGAGTGATGATTGGTCTCAAAACAAACCTACCTGGAAAAGCAACACACAGATCTGAAGACTTGGCCTCCATTCCTGCTTTTAAAATTGCCCTATGACCTCTAGAAAATCAGTCAGCAGCTTTCCGAGCATCTAATTAAATACAGTATATCACTATCTGCGTACTTAGTATTCTAATTTGTTCATCCTACATTACCATTCTCATATACGTCCTCCTACGTGGTCTCCTGATTTCCAACCTTGCCGCTTTAACCCACTCTCCTTCTGAGACCCAGTATAATTTTTTAAAAAGTAGACATGATCATGTCATGCCTTTTGAAATCCCTCCACAACTATCACTGTAAAGATAAAGTGCACACTCATTAGCATGATGTATAAGACCCTTCAGGATCTGTCTTCTACTTACACCTCCTACTTCTTCCCCTTCCAATTCCCCCTTTGACTGAACCTCTGTCAGATTTAATTTCTTTTATTTACTGCAACTCACATGTACATTATCTTATCTCTAAGCTTTCACATGCTGAAGTTTTATTGAGACTGTTCTGCCCATCTCCAAGCCTTTAACATGGTAACTTTTTATTCAACCCCCAGGAGTCCTGACTCCAACTCTAAATTAGATGCTCAACTTACATTCTCCAGTACACACTCTATACTTTCCCCTATTGTGCCATGGATCACACTGGGTTGTACCTTTCTGATTACTTGTCTGTGTCCCTTCAAGACTGTAATCTCCTTTTATTTATTTATTTATTTTAAAAGATTTCATCTATTTATTTGACAGACAGAGATCATAAGTAGGTAGAGAGGCAGGCAGAGGTGGGGGTGGGGTGAGGGGAGAGGAGTAGGCTCACTTCCGAGCAGAGAGTCCCATGTGGGGCTCGATCCTTGGACACTGGGATCATGACCTGAGCCAAAGGCAGAGGCTTTAACCCATGGAGCCACCCAGGCACCCTGTAATTTCCTTTAGAGAGAGACAGTCTTGTCTTTTTAAGTGAGCTGTTTCCAGGGCCTAGCATAGTCTTTAGCCCATGGTATAAATGCTCAATAAGGGGTTACAGAAGAAAAAAGAGAAAGAAGGAGGGAGAGAGGGAACAGAGAATGAAAGAAGGAAAAATGATCAGAGAATGAAAGAAAGGGAGGAAGGGAGAAAGGAATGCAGGAAGGAGGGAAAGAAGCAAGGAAGGAAAAATGAAGAGGCAAAAGAGGGAGAGAAGAAGCAAGTCAGAAAAGAAGCAAAAAAAAAATGTGGGGAAGGAGAAAAGGGAAAATAATTGTTATTTCTGGGGCAAACAAATTAATGACATAGCTGTTCCAAAAGACGAAGTCATTTGCTAGGTGATAAGAAAATGAACTTACCAGATTCTCTTGTGAAAAATACTAAAACTCTCTACATAAATGAAGTTTCTAGATTTTAAACAGTTGTTCTTTTCAGCAAAATATGTACAAGTGGATAATATGTTAGTAATAGGTCCTGTAGTTGTGAACATAAAATGTGAATGCCACCAAGGAAGATTTATTTTGAGATCTCAGACCCCTGAATTAGTGACATGGAAGTTATTTACTTCCCTAGCACAGAATTTTATTTGAATTGGAAAGGGGTAACCTCAAAACCTCACATTGCATAATATTTTGCCACACATAAAAAAATCATGCTACAATATGGCCTCGACGGATGCGTGACATATGTTACTTAGATCATTCCGGTAGGAGATTGTTGGCAGAATGGCTAGAGAATCCCTGATTAAATGAGATTATCGAGTCACAACTCACAGTCTTCATCACTTTACAGTTTATAAAATGTTTTCAAGTGCTTAAGAGCATCTGTTTCTCTCAACAGCAAATCATTCTACTCTTCTGCTTAGAACCACCCGTGCTTTCCTTCTCCTCTTAGAATAAAATTCAGATACCGTATTGTGGCCTCAAGGCCTTACATGGTCTAGCCCCTGCCTTCTCCAACTTCATCTTATAAATGCTACTAAAATTAGCTTATCTGTCCATTGTTATTGGGACATGATGAGTTATGAGTGTCAGAATGCACAGCAGCTGCGCAACAAAGCATGCTGGTATACTCAGCTGGCTTTTTTTTTTCTTTTTAAGCAAGACTTTCCCAATAAAGGAAGCCTTGCATTTATTTATACTTCTGTGCAAGCTCCTAAGTTTGTTGCAAACATTAAAGAAAGAATGTGAAGATGACTACTAGCCTATGGACCACATGTTGAAAAGCAATGCTTATCGCCCTCTCGTCTCTTGTCAGTCTCTTAATTACACTAGTCTTCACACTTGAGAGCTTTAAATAGCATCACGTTTGGTGACCGATTATCCTCCATCTCTTAGATCTTCATTACCTACTTAACAAGTCTTTTCTTGACTGTCCTACCTAAAGTAGCACTCTCAGGCTCCAACCCAACTGCTTCTTTATTTTTCCTAGTACTTATTTCAATTGGTAATTAGCATATTTGCTCTTTTCTTTTTTTATAATACATCTACCATATGATCTCTCCCCTAATATCAACCAAAAAAAAAAAAATGCTTAGTGTATAGTGGAGGGACAATAAATACTTACTGAATGAATGAATGTAACAATTCTGAGAAGTAGGAGTTATAATCCCTATTTTACAGATGAAAAAATTGACATCAGGGAGTTTAAACGTCCTTTAATGTAACCATCTTTTATATTTTTGTTTTACTGGAGAGCTAAAAAATGCTTGTATAAATATGAGCTCTTAATATTATGTATTAAATAGCGCAGCATCTGTGGTGGGAAGAACATCACTCAAAGTGATTCATGACTAGTGACTAGTGCAGCATCATTCAAAACTAAAGGATAAAGGGCAAGGAAACAAAGCCATGTCTTCTAAATCCAAGATTGGTGTCTATTAAAGTAGATAACATGACCTTGTAAGACTGCATTAAAAAGTCCTCCAAAAAGTGACGTATTTTGTTTTTAGGGGAATACAGAGTGTTAGTGCAAAGCTTTATTGGATGCAGAGAAAATGAGGTGTTGGGAAAGATGGGCAGACTCTTGACTCAGCTTTCCTTAAGTACCACAATGCACTTTGTCCAGGTTCACATGCCAGTTACTATCCATAAGACATGATTATTATCAGTAAAATAATGTCAATGGCCTCTCAAATTTGTTGTGAGGATTAAACAAAAGTATGGAAGCAAAGTCCCTTGACCAGGATTTGGCAAAGAGTAGGTACTCGGTCTCAGTAAATGCTATTTATCTTTCCTTTCTTCTTTTCCCTTCTCTACAATGAAAAGAAATAGCACAACCAGGGCGCCTGGGTGGCTCAGTGGGTTAAAGCCTCTGCTTTTGGCTCAGGTCATCGTCCCAAGGTCCTGGGATCGAGCCCCGCATCGGGCTCTATGCTCAGCAGGGAGCCTGCTTCCTCCTCTCTCTCTGCCTGCCTCTCTGCCTGTTTGTGATCTCTGTCTATCAAATAAATAAATAAAATCTTTTAAAAAATTTAAAAAAAAAGAAATAGCACAACCATAAGTCACAAAGGTTACAACTCAGATACATAGTCACTGTAGTATAATTTACTCCAGGGAAGACAGCTCATAAAAATTATTGTTTCTCAGTCTATACTGGGGAGCAAACTGTAATGAGACTAATAGATGATAACACATGTAGATAAATCATCTCTGAAGTCTCATTCTTGGTTTTATCTCCCTGGGTACTACTAGTGCCAGCAGGAACTTGGCAGGTGAGTCAGGTTAGTTTAGATAACTTAGATTTCACTTGTGTAATACTACCAAGACATCAAGAACCAAAACACAACAACAACAACCAAAAAACTTTCACTTTGATATCTCCAAAACTTATCCTTAAAGTAGTTAATTAAATTTATAAAAAGCTCATTGGACAATAGGCTTCTAATTCTGACATACCTGTGGTCGTGGACATGTCCCTCAATCTTGGTTTTCTCAGCTCTCTGTGAAGTCTATAGTATTTATCATGCCTACCTCTTTGTACAGTAGGAACTAAGTATCTTTGTAACAGGACTCCTTAACTTAAGGTCTATGGCTATTCTTCACAGATCCATAACCCCGCAAGTTATATACAAAATCAAGAAAAAGAAAAAAAAAAGCCATCCAATGAAAGGTAAGGCAGTATTAATGCAGTCACTATTTGTAAATTACACGACACAATATCAAGAAAACCCTGAAGATGTCACTAAGAAGAAAAAATAATTAATTACTAAAGTTAAAGGAAACTAATATACAGAAATCTGTTGCATTTCTATATGCTAATAATGATGTAGCAGCAATGGAAATTAAGAGAACAATCTCATTTACACTTCCATTAAAAAGAATAAAGTACCTAGGAAAAAATTTTATCAAGGAGATAAAAGATCTGTACTTTAAAAACTCTACTACACAATGAAAGAAACTGAGGATAACACAAACAAATGAAAAGATAAGCCATGCTCATAGTTTGGAATTAATATTTGGAATTAATATTGTTAAAATACTTCATACTTCTTAAAGCAATCTACAGATTCAGCAGAATACCTATCAAAATACCAATAGCATGTTTTACAGAATGAGAACAAATAATTTTAAAGTTTGTATAGAACCATTAAAAAAATAAAAAAGAAAGAAGCCTGAATAGCCAAAGAAAACTTGAGGAAGAACAAACCTGAAGTTATCACAATCCTGGGTGTCAAACTATGCTACAAAGCTACAGTAATCAAAACAGTATGGTACTGGGGCAAAAATACATATATAGATCAATAGAATAGAAAAGGGACCCCAGAAATAAACCCATACTTGCATGGTTCATTAATCTATGACAAATGAAGCAAGAGTGTACAATGGGGAAGAAACAGTTTCTTCAGTAAGCGGTGCTGGGAAAACTGGACCGCTACATACAAAAGAATGAAGCGGGACCACTTTCTCACACCACATACAAAAATAAACTCAAAATGGATTACAGACCTAAATGAGAAATCAAAAACCATAAAACTCCTGAAAGGTAACATAGGCAACAATCCCTTGGAATCAGCTGTAACAACACTTTTATGGATCTGTTGCAAGAGAAACAAAAACAAAAATAAGCCATTGGGACTATGCTAGAATAAAAAGGATTTTGCCACAAAGGAAACAATCAGCAAAACAAAAAGGCAGGGAAAAGACATTTGCTAATTATATATCTGATAAGGTTTAGTATTCAAAATATATAAAGAACCCATACAACTCAACACTAAAACAAAAATAATCTAATTTAAAAATCAGTAGGTTCGTGGTGAAAAAATAATGAATACTGTTTTTCTGAAAATAAATAAATTGGAAAAAAAATCAGTAGGTTTTAAAATGGACATTTTTCCAAAGAAGACATACAGATGACCAACAAGCATATGGAAAGAAGCTCAACATCACTAATTATCAGGGAAATTCATAGCAATACCACAGTAAGTTATTAGTTTGCACTAGTCAGAATGGCTGATGTCAAAAAAGACAAGAAATCACTGTTGGTTGGGATACCATATGATTTTACTTATTTGTGGAATCTAAAAAACATGACCAACTAACAAACCAACAAGAAACAGAAACAGACTCATAAATATCAAGAATAAACGGGCGGTTGCCAGAGGGGAGGAGAACAGGGGGATGGGCAAAATTGGTGAAGGGCATTAAGAAGTACAAACGTCCAGTTATAAAACAAATAAGTTAGAGTGATTAAAGGTAGAGCATAAAGGGGCGCCTGGGTGGCTCAGTGGGTTAAAGCCTCTGCCTTCAGCTCAGGTCATGATCCTAGAGTCCTGGGATCGAGTCCCGCATCGGGCTTCCCGCTCTGCGGGGAGCCTGCTTCCCCTCTCTCTCTCTCTCTGCCTGCCTCTCTGCAAACTTGTGATCTCTGTCTGTCAAATAAATAAATAAGATCTTTAAAAAAAAAAGGTACAGCATAAAGAATATAGTCAATGATATGGTGATAATGTTCTGTGGTGATACATGCTAAGGATACATAACTGTGGTGACTATTGCATAATGTAGAGAATTATGGAGTCACGATGCTATACAGAGGAAACTAATATAACATTGTATGTCAACTATACTTTAAATAAATTTATAAATAAATAAATAAGTCTACCTACCTACCTATACATCCATCCATCCATACATCCATACATCCATACATCCATCCAACCATCCAAGAAAATACAGCCAGTAGAACATCATCATTTCAAGGCTCTTTAATGATATGAAAATTTTTCCACTATGCAATGTTAGCTAAAAAAGCAGACTATAAAGTTGTGCAGTAAAATTCTAGCTGTTTTAATAATAAAAGCCAGTTCTCAACAATGGACAATGTCTGGAGACACTTTTGATTATTATACTAGATGGAGGGGAGATTCTGCTGGCATCTCTACTCTACTAAGTAGAAGCCAGTTTTGCTATAAACATTCTAGAATTCACAGGCCATGCCTTAACAACAAAGAATTACTCTGTTCAAAATGTTGGCAGAGCTGAGGTTGAGAAAGAAATTCTGATATGAAGAGAAATATTTTAAGAAAATAAACTCTACTGACAAGTTTGTCTATGACTTCATTATTCATTCTAAACATTTCTATATTTTATAAGTGGTTTTAAAGAGCATATTTTCTATTTTATAAGTGGATAAAAATAACATTAAAAAAAAACTCTGAATTTGTTCTTTCCTTTTTGAAACAACTCAATAAGTAATGAGGTCAGCATACAAACAGGTTGAGAAACTGGTCAGGGCATCAAAGGAGGAAGATCATCAGAGCATGAATATGAATTATCATGGGGTTTTACTTCTGCTCTTAAATTCCATGGGGAATTTGGGGGGGAAATGTCATCAGCCACCTGGGGTGTTGGGAATAAAAAGCAGCATGCTATTATTCTGTGATTCAGATACTGACCTTCATCTTAAGCCAAGCAGACGCAACCACAAGAGGAACAGGAACAAGAACTATGGAGCTATTTTGTGTGAGTATCTAAAATATCCCCCAGGGGCACCTGGGTGGCTCAGTGGGCTGAAGCCTCTGCCTTCGGCTCTGGTCATGATCCCGGAGTTCTAGGATCGAGTCCCGCATCGGGCTCTCTGCTCGGTAGGGAGCCTGCTTCCTCCTCTCTCTGCCTCTCTGCCTACTTGTGATCTCTGTCTGTCAAATAAACAAATAAAATCTTTAAAATAAAATAAAATAAAATATCCCCCAAATATCTAGACATCCCTCAGGAGCTATAAATCTTGGAATCTCTTAAAGACTCAACAATTTGGAGTACATAAAATTTTCAAATTTATACAATTCTCGTGTGTTTTCCTCTAGACCTACACCACAACTGAAAACTCTTGAGACACTACAATTGCCCCTTTAAGTCCAACAACGGCCTTTTTTTTTTTTTTTAAGATTTTATTTATTTATTTGACAGACAGAGAGCACAAGTAGGCAGAGAGGCAGGCAGAGAGAGAGGAAGGGAAGCAGGATCTCAGGACCCTGGGATCATGACCTGAGCCAAAAGCAGAGGCTTTAATCCACTGACCACCCAGGCGCCCCAACAACAGCCTTTTCTTAAGCTGACTCAGAAAACACTTCCACCTAATATTCAAGAAGAAAAAATAAATAGATAAATTCCTATCCTCTTTTCCAGTTAAGTCCATTCTATCATATAAATTCACCATTAATATAGATAGGAGTTACTATACTCAATAAGCAATTTAAAACTGATTACCAATTTAAGTCAAAGAAACATATTATTTTATATTTGCTTTTTTACCTATGTAGCAGAACTTCCATGATATGCAGAAATATTTCCAGGTTTGAAATAGCTTTATTCTGAAATGCACAATGGTTAAAAGAAAGGGAGAAGAAAAAAGGGGGGGAGAAAAGCTCATTCATATCCCCAACACCCGCTGGATGCATCTTCCTGCATTTTCTGTTTCCTACAATTTCTTAAATAAAATTTACAGAAAATACTTGTGCAGTTGCAATTCAACATTTTAAAAGAGTTGTTACGGGGCGCCTGGGTGGCTCAGTTGGTTAAGCAGCTGCCTTCAGCTCAGGTCATGATCCCAGAGTCCTGGGATCGAGTCCTGCATCGGGCTCCTTGCTTGGCGGGGAGCCTGCTTCTCCCTCTGCCTCTACCTGCCACTCTGTCTGCCTGTGCTCGCTCTTGCTCCTCTCTCTCTGACAAATAAATAAATAAAATCTTTTAAAAAAAAATTCTAAAAGAGTTGTTACTCCAGCAATGTGAAAAATGACCAAGAGTTCTCACAGTTCATATTGTAAACCAGTGAAACTACAACCTGATTGTGATTTCCTGTCATTTTTCAGGCTACCTGAGCATGTCTCTCAGGGAGGGCCAGTGATTTCAATGAAGGGTCATGGCTAGTCACACCACCACTGTACACAACCACCCCAATAATAGCAAAACTGTCCTTAGTTATTGTGATAGCAAGACATACAATATGTATGTGTATTTCTGGGGCATAGATTGCAAAATAAATGACTTTATTCTTTAATAATACATACATCTAAAATAAAGGAGAAAAGGATTTGGATTAAAATGCAAGCTTTTTAATTTCTATACTTGGCTCCATTTGCCAACTTTTCTTCCCCTGGCCCCAGCTCCATCTTTACAAGTGTTCACTGCTTTCTCAGAACAGAGATGCTGCTGGGCATATTACAGACATTCATTCATTCATTCATTCACTCACTTAACAAGTCTCTCTGAGTACCTACTATGTGCAATCCCTCTTTAATCTTCACAGAAAGACATATGGCGGGCAATACTTAATTCATATTACAGATCAGAAAATTAAGATCACAGAAATTTAAATCAATTGTTCAAGGTCACATAAGTACCATAAGTATAACAAGGACTTAATTCATCTGCTGAGTTCAAAGTTCATTCTTTCTATTACACTATATTTCCCCCTAAGATCACACTGCTAGCAGACATATAATTTTAGGGATAGCAGTAATATGCCTTTTTCAAATAAGTTCCTTCAAAGGGGCTTTATATCCCACAACTAGAGATTTATTCTTCTTAGGGGCAAAGTGATCTATATTAATAAATAAGTAACTCTTAAAAATGAAAGACAAAAGTTAGTCATTTTTACTTCAATGTGAGTGACTTTCTGGATCTTCTTTTGAGAATGACTGACAACGGAGAAAGAGAATAAGAGCTTAGGGCACATGAATGTAAGTAAAAGAAAGTGGGACCAGTTAGAGCATAGGAGAAGAATTACTAGACAATATGAAAAATCAATTCATCTTATTTCAACCTGACCTGAGGTAACCCTTTCTTTTGTTCCATTATTGGCCAAGAGATTAGATAGGTAGGTAGTAAGAAGCAATATGTGTGTTTGGAATTGATTGCTTTAAATCTTTTCTCCACCGCTTGTTGACTGTATCTCCTCGGTCAAGATATTTAACCTCTAAGCTTTAGTTTTCTCATCTGTAAAAGGGAAATGAAACTACCTATCCAACTGGATGGTCATAAAGTTTAAATTATAGAGTAACTATTTCGTGACTGTTAATCTATAAATAGTAATGAATAAGTCATTGATGCAGAAATATATATGAATTCAAAACTGTATGTTCAAAATGTAATGGATTCAAAATTGGTCAAAGGGGTGCCTGGGTGGCTCAGTGGGTTAAGCCGGGTTAAGGCAGGTTAAGTCAGCTCAGGTCATGATCTCAAGGTCCTGGGATCTAGGCCCACGTCAGGCTCTCTGCTCAGTGGAGAGCCTGCTTTCCCCCTCCCTCTGGCTGCCTCTCTGCTTACTTGCGCCTTCTCTCTCTCTCTCTCTCTCTCTCTGCCAAACAAATAGATAAGGTCTTTAAAAAAAGAGAAGAAAAGAAAAGAAAAGAAAAATGGTCAAAGGACTGCATCTAAAAGTTAATGTTCACCCAATATTATTGTATTCCCCATTTTTAACTGCCCTGTGGCTAGGTTGGAGTCATACAACTAATTCCAGCCAGTGAGCGCTGAACACAAGGGCACAGAGGAAGTTTGGAGCATAAGTGAAAAATAAACTTTGGTGTGGAAAGTCACTGTGATGTGGGGGATTCATTTGTTCCTGTTGCACAACTTAGTCTACGAATTACTTGTCATCCTTGAGTCCAGTCTGTAGTACTACCTTTAGGGCTCCATCCATAGGTACACCCAAGATAACATTATTGTCAATGACTGGATGATCATTAGAAGCTCATTATATTTAAGCAAAATAAAAAGCTGTGAGGAACAGCTGATTAAAAAAGATGATAAAATTTCAGGCTTTAGAAAGATCACAAGAAACTTAAACAATGACCCAAATTAAATTTCATAAAACTAAACTTATATAAATACTGAGTCTTATTTATGTAGCTCCAAAAAGTCAGCTTCCCAAATACAAAACTGCAGAGATGTGATGGAGCAGCAGTGTGTATAAGGAATTCTGCCGGATATTACCATGTCCGTAATTATTCAGTAAAAGCACATACTGCGACTATAATAGTTAATTTAGACCTACATTAGAATGTATCTTAAATAAGCCATTAAAAGTTCCATTCTCTTGTGCAAGCCAAACACTCCTTGACTGCAGAAAACTGGGTCCTCTTTATCTGCAGATAATAAGTCCAGAAAAAAGTCCATTTAATGTTAATTGATTTCAAAATGTATGCTGGAATTTTCCATATGCCCTCACGAACTCTATTCTCCATCTTCTACCTGCTCTGTGCCCAAGGAATCTGATCTATCCCAATTAGTTTGGGCCATTAGGAGGCACTGGTGGGAAAGGAGAGGGCAGGAGGAGAGGGGAAGTCCAGTGTTTCCTGGCTTCCTATCTGTATCACAATGAGTTGGCAGTGTTTCCTGCCTCTATCAAAGGTGGCACTCCCAGTGCAGTTACTCGCTCTTAGTTCAAGTAACTGTTCTCCACCTGGCTCCCGACTATTGCTAGCCCCAGGGTACTCTATGATTCCTTGGTAGTTTCTCTAAGAACTCTCCAGATCTTTATGAATAGTAAATTCTACTCAATTACCAGTTTCACCGTGCCCTCTGCTTCCAACCAAAACCCACACTGATATAAACCAGAGTTCACAGTACATACAGAATAAACAAAAAGATAGTTTCATTAGGGTTTTTTATGTTGAAAAATGGAACTGAACAAAGAAGAAAACAATTGTGTCTTATGTGCAGTGAATTTATATTGTTTTCAACTTTTTACCTTTTTTTGAATAAAGAAAAACTAGTCTTGTTTGCTTTTGGTGTAGTTTTATCAATACAATTTTATGACATTACTTTTATTTAATATTTCTTCACAATTATAAATCTTTGCGAAAAAAATTTTTATGTCTTTGCAACTTTCAGTAAGGCATCTCCTAATCATTTTTCTTCAAATCATCCTATTTGAAGCATATAGTATGTTTCACTTTTCTTTAATTTTAAGTGACACAATCCCATCAAATTCTCCTTTTATAGTATTTCCCCATATGCTAGGATTAGTTCTCCATTTTCAAATTAATTAATTTCATAGAATTCTGTATCTTCGCATACATTTCAAATTAATTTTGTAATTACCTTGCATTAGACAAATGGTCACATCAATTAGTGAAATATTATCATGTTATGGTAATTAGTCTCCCCTAAGCAACTTCATTATGGAAGTGACTCTTAACATGAGTCCTGGACAAAGGAGATTCACTGTGTACCAGGACCAATCCTGGGCATGAAACTTTGAGAGAGACCAAACATACAGAATGCATCCAGCAGCCTACAGAGGGATGAGTCCTTGTGGCTGAAGGTCCTGCCAGTATTAAGGCTCTACATCTTAGCAGTTACACCCCCACAGACTCCAAAGATCAACCAAAAGAAAACAGAGAGCAGCTAAGAGAACTCAAGGGACTGTTCTCTCTCACATGGCACGCACTATGCATGGGAGTCCAGCAATGATTTATCCTCCAGGCCTGATTTAGAATATTTACCAAAGGTTTTATGTACACCAATACTAAAAATACATACTCCAATTCCAACCTTCTCTGACCACTATAACAAAATACACTACAAAAAGATGGTGGACAGAATTTTATATATTCAAGGGGCCTAACTGTAGACTCTGTAGTCCAAAGAAACCAGAGGCAGAGACGACAGTGTCTCCCAACAGCCTATGTCAAACATCCAAAGTATTAAAACCAGATTTTATAGATCATATAGAGAACTATATCATCCACATGTTTACTAATATACATGCTGATTCATAGAGGGGTTCTAATCACCCCCAAGAAAAGATGTTTTCCCGCAGAGCTGAGAAAAGATAGAAGTAAAGCAGAAAACAGAGGAGTCATGATGCTAATGCATGGTCATCAAGGCTCTTTTGCACTGAGGAGATCATGTCAGGTCAAGCAGAAGGGGAACAAATATTCACTTTTCTTATCTGGTGCCAAGTCTGTTAAAACTCTAGAAACTTAGTGATTAGTAGGCCTGTAGTACTACCACCTCAGGTCTTGGCAAGCTTAGTGTTTGAATATTCAACATGAGGCGAATGAAATATTTTCCTTAGAAAAAGTAAAGACGTCTGACTTCAAGTATCTGCAGGTTTATCCTATAAAAGGGAATTCAAGTGAAGTTTTTTCCCTCTTAAGTGTTCAAGAAATGATCCTTAGAATTGTACTCATCTTTCCCTGACTGTATAACATGCCATCTCTTTAGAAGGCTTCTCAGGCTCAATCACCATTTCCCACCTGCATCTTCACAGTATACCTCTCATAGCTTTCTGGAGTCCTGGTCTTGGGCTACCTCATAGTAAAACCAATAGCCTCGTTACCTGACCTCCTTCTGAAATTAGATTGCCAGTAATGTGTGCATCAAAATTACCAGAGAAGTCATTTCAAGTCAAAGATGCTCAGGCCACCATCAGAGAGTCTGACGCAGTAAGCCCAGACACCAGACACAATTTTTAATCTGTTCATTAGTGAATATTCAGCCTGTATATCTGATCCCTCAAAACCAATACTGATAGGAAGAAAATATTCATCTCAAACTAGGAAAGCTGGTAACCAGGCGATGAATTCTATCGCATGATGTTGCACCAACAATCCCAGCTACACAGCTGGTCATGAGGCATGCTGAGGATGAATAGTGAGGAGACAAGATGACTACAAGCACCAACTGAAGAGTTGACCTGGCTGGGTCTGAACTCTGACTCTACAATACACTACTCGAGCGGCCTTGGGCAAGCTACTTAACCTGCCCACGAGTCAATTCCTTCATGGCTCAAGTAATCATCATGTAGTGACTACCTCACAGGCTTGATGGTAGAACTCCAAGAGTTAATGATATATCTAAAGTACATAGAGCAGAGCTTAACAGTGAGTGAATGAGTGAGTAAGTGTGGTATCAGTTAGCAATAAATGCTATGGAAATTTATGATAGTAACTGACTTAACCTTTTCTTACAGTCTTCAAATCTCCACCAGTGATCCTAATGCAAAATCAGGAATAGAAGCAAACTCAGGGAGCTTAGCAGGCTTCAAACTTTTTTTTTTTTTTCCCAAAGTAAAATGGGGGGTCCCTATAGCATTATGATAGCATTTACAAATAAATTTCTGACAATCTGACCATCATGAATTCAGCTTTAGCGACATCTATAATTATCCTTTGGCAATTTGCCCTAAGCTGAGACTTGACAGAATCTGTATGAACAGATTCTGCCTTAGAAATTTTTCTATCTGCTGCTGTTCCAAATAAGCTAGTGATTCAAGAAACTGAAAGAAAAAAGTCCTTGGAAGGTGAACAGTTGGCCAATATTTAAAATATGAGTGAGAAAAACAGGTAAGAAACATTTAAATAGAAACTGTAATAGGAAATTCATCTTACTATAGGAATATAAGGTATGAGTAAAAATATAAGTATACCAATTTGGCAAGACTGATATCTTGAAAGAAATTATGATAACACTGTTTTTCATTATGATTAATATAAGAACTGAAAAATAGATGGTCTTTTGATGCAATTAAGATGAACAGTTATGCAGGTAGTTTACTACATGGAAAAAATAATCAAAGTTACATTAAATAATACGCTAGTAATTAAAGTCAAATTAGAATATCACATATAATATACATATGTACATACATATGTACATACAGATATATAATCTGGAAACATAGTTCTCCCCTAGAATGTAAAAAAAAAATTTTTTTTTTTTTTGACAGAGAGAGAGGGATCACAAGTAGGCAGAGGGAGAGAGAGAGGGGAAAGCAGGCTTCCCGCCAAGCAGAGAGCCTGACGCGGGGCTCGATCCCAGGACCCTGAGATCTTGACCCAAGCCGAAGGCAGAGGCCCAACCCACTGAGCCACCCAGGCACCCCTAGAATGTAAAATTTCTATCTCATTTTAATATTGACTGGTGGTTGAAGAACTGAGTAGAAAGTCTAAGACCGCACTGTCACTTGACAACTCTGAATGAAACATTTTGGTAACAAATAAAGGGCTTTTCCCAGGAAATAACAGTTTTCTATTTAAGCAGGCCATGAAAATAACCAAATTCAAGACTCAAGAGTATCTCAGGACAGATTTGTAAAATGCGCCTATCCAGACCTCAGTCCCAACAACTCAACTTAAAGCAAACAAGGAAGGTGTACCTCTACCATTACAACCTCTCTCCTGCCACCCATCCTCAAGTTCCTCTGTCCTTAAAAATAAGAAATTAACCTAGTACTAAATCTAAAGAAATATCTTACTAGTGTTAGATCAACACTCTCATTAGTCATGACTTCTCAAAGCCCCTAGAAAGTCTGAAGGGTTTTTGATGCCTGTGATGATCTTGTAATGCCCACCAGCATCTCCTAGGAGTAGCTGGCCACAAAGCTTGTGGTGCCAAGATCCTCTCTCCATTAAACATACTTCAAAGTTCTTTCCTGTTTTGATCCACCATTCTCGTCCACAGGTCTTAATAGTCACTGAGGACCAAGGTCAGGGCAAAAGGTATTTATTTGTTCTTAGAGACAGAATGTGCACTAGTTCACAAGCATTGACTCCATCATCCTGCAATTTCCTGGGCTCTGGTTCTGGATATGCTGCACAGTTTTCTGGTCCTTCAAAACCCAATCATAACAAGATAACCCTACAAGGACTCACAGTGACTATCTGGGAAATAAGCGTATGGCCAGTAAGTCCATATAGTCTAAATAGACACTAATATTGAAAAGAAAATAAAAATTGTAGATCATAAGGGTTTTGTGTAATATTCCTTCACAAATTACAACCTTATTTTACATTTTGTTACATTTGCTAAAATGTAGTTGGCACTTGCCATGCATTAGGGATTGTGCAAATACCTTACATGTTTTCTCATTTGGTCCTCCCAGAAAGAAGGGGAAGCTTAAGAGAAGTCACCCTCATTGCTGGTCTGTCTAATGACAGAACCCTTGTTCTTAAGGAGAATTCATAGACGTTTTTGGCCTTATTTGTAAATGTATCATCCCGAGTTATTCTTATTCTCAATCATTCTAGCTTCTAACTGTATGCTTCTTTTTTCTTCTAGGGACAAAACACTCAACCAGTACTATCTATGACTGTCGTGACTTTGGCCTATACACGCCCAAGTTTTAAGCTCTTCCTTGGTCTCTGGGGTGCTAGTTTGCTTCAGAAGTTTAGCTTTCTAGTTCTGTGACACCCCACCCCTTCTTCAGCCACAACCCAGACCTTCTCAACTCAGATACTAATTTTTAAAGCAGACATCTTAAGCTGATGGCGTAGAGGTGGAATCAAACCAAAAGACATGGTTCAGTTGCTCTGCCATATATTTTTTGTTGTTTATATTTTGAAGTAGTTGCAGACTTCAAAAACTGGGCTGAGGTTTTTTCTTTTGGAAAAATCTCTTAAGATGGGACGTGAGTTCTCCACTTTACCACTAGTATCATCTGCCTGGCCTCTACAGCTTTTGAATTTTAGACCCTGGATTTAACATAACCATTTGTTGTTTTGTCTTATGTTGTCATGGTGGTGGTTTTGTTTTTAAATATTATCCAGACACAGTTGTAAGTCTCTGCCATCCATTAAGCAATATATCATAATCTTGCACAGCAACAGCAAATCTTCAGCTCTATCTTTGCAGGTGCCATCACCTGAAATTTGTCAAAATTAAAAACAAAAGGGACTCTTACTAAGGCTAAAATTTGTGTTTCCACAGTCAGATTTTCTTCCTGGGGCATGTTTCACAAAGGAACAGAGTATGAGGAGTATCACCCTGCATAACAGAATAGTGTTACAGTTCTCTTATTCAGATTTATGCGCTCATAAGCCTTTTTATGGACAACAGATGTGATGATCCAGATGGAGAACTACATTAAGCCTGATGACTCTATCTGAGCAACCTATTAGAGGACCTGAAGGCTGCCACACTTAACGGAAAGACGGAAGCAATGACCAGTCGTGAGATTACTTGCGATGGGTAGGAACCTCGATAGCTAACTTCATCTGACAAGTAGTCAATTCCTTGAGCTTCAGTGTTGTGTTTTTTTCTTTGGGGACTGCAACCTCTGGTTCGATCAAAGAAGCTAATTAATGATAAACTCTGTTATAGGGAATTAGAACTGACAGCTTAATTCTGTACTCAGTTCTGACAACTTTGGTGGGATTTACTATGTCCCATCAGTAAATCTGTAAGCACATCATCTGAGGCGACCCAAATAATTACCTCTAAGTATTTCCTGTTTAGGAACTTGTCCTACAGATAGATTCCCATGTCGGCCATGTTGTTTATAGCAGAACCACTTACAGAGGAAAAACAAGTGGAAACCTTCTGAATGTCTAGTAATTATGAGTAGGATGAAGAATAAATCAAATTACAACCCATCTGTTATTAAATGTAAATTAGATGAAACTGAGATTTTTATCTATTTTCTTCACAAACACCGGGGGTGGCACATTTTTCCTGTAAAGCGCCAGATAAAAAATATTTTAGTTTTACGTGCCTTAGGAACTATATCGTAACTACTCGACTCCACTTTATAGCACAAAAGCAGCCACAGATATTATGCAAACAAACAAGCATGGACCATAACTATGGTCCAATAAAACTTTCTAAAACATGTGGGGCAGGCTAGATTTTACTCGGGGGCCACAGTGTGTCAAACCTCAGATAACAAGAATCCTCTAACATGGCAACTGTCTGACACAGCACCCATCCACAAATATCTTCATGCCCTTCTACTAAATCATAGTAGTTAACATGAATAATTACTTTATAGCCTGCTAAGCCTCTAATAAGTAGAGTCCTCTTTAGAACAAAATAATGAGATGTGTGTTGCTATTATTCCCATTTGCCAAATGAGCAACTGAGATTGAAAGGGTTACATAACTGCCCTTGCGTACAGAGCTGGGTAGTGACAGAACCAGGATACATCACCTCATTAAATCTACAGCCCATCTGTGATAAGCTGGGCCATGTGAAGATGCAGCTTTAAATCATGAGGCATGATACAAGTGGCAGTCAAATTATGAATAATCGCTTTTGCTTTAGAGAGAAGGTGGCAGACACACAAGTGGAACAGAAAAATCACACAACAAGTGTGCTCCTAGCCCCCCGCCTTGTGATTTGGCCACTGTTCATTATTACGCTATCTTCCCATTAAGTCACTGCCACTGACAAGTCAAAACGGGGACTTAGAAAATTGTTTCTTTAGGGCATTTCTTTGTCTTCAAACAGCCCCCCCATCCTCACTCCTCCTACGGCTGCTTGACTGTCACCCTTCTAATCCTGGAGGTAAATTTTTATTTCAGCTGTGGCAAAAATGAGGATTACATGGCAGGGAGCAGTGATCATTAAGCTATTAACCAAGCCTGCCAACAGAGACTCACGTATCTTACTAATAAATTGTAAAAACACCTTAGAATTAGCTACTTAAGAAAAATGAATTTGATGAGAAGCCAAACCGACAAGCCTCTCCCCCAACACCCAGGCTAATTTTTTTTTTTTTTTTTTTTTTTTTTTTTTTTTGCTAACTATATGTAGGAATCTATAAAAATAACTCTCAAAGATAGGTGCCTGTTAGCTGCACACTCAGAGCAAATTCAGAGAGCCTCTCCCTATTGCGGCATGCTATTTCCTTGCATGCAAGCCTCCCACTCACTAGAAGCTAGAACTGCCTTCCACTTCTGGAAATCAGCTAGCAGCCAGCACTGTAGATTTCTACACCAAATGGCAAATAAATTCAGGAATTCTCACAGGAGCAATCAAGAGATTTTTACAATGGACTCTTCTCTGCCTGCCCTACGGCTACACTGGTGCAGTAAAGAAGCAGCTAGAGGAAGAAACCTACGAGGGACTCTAGGACACCTTTGACTTCCCTCCTGGGAATTCAGGGACCTTAATTCACAGCGCTTCCAAGTTATTTGCAAAAAGGAAACCATGGTCTAGTTAAGAAAGATGGGGGGATGTGGGCTGGGTGGCTAGCAGGCAGCCACAGATTAAATATCACACAGATTGAATATCCACAGATTGGAGATCACTTTCTTACCACCTACACCCTTGGGTTAAGTTGCTCTCAACAATCCTGTGAGAAAGTGTGGTTAAGTATTATTAATCTCCTCTTCTACAAGAGGACATGCAAGCCCAGATAGGATTAGGAACCTAGGTTATCAGCTGGTATGGGACAGAGCAGTATTGGAACGGGGGGGGCCTTCTGGCTCAGTTTATACCCAATATGTTGGAGACCAATACAACTGGGGAAAAATCCCTTTTATGGTAATCTTTTCTAATGCCTTAGGGGGAAATTATCTTCATCCACAAATTTAACCAGCCTAAGAAATAGTCCCCACCCCTTGTGTTATCTAGGGTTGTGGAGAAAAAGCTGGGAAGTAGCACCCAATTCCACTTGTTGTGTTATCTCTGATAGGAAATTTAACTTCTCTGGGCCTCAGCTTCCTCACTTACAGCATGTAGAAAACACTTTCCTTGATAATCTCCAGATTTATGGAGGCAACAAGATGTAAGAATACAGGTTAAAGTTCTTCAGAAAAGCTTCAAAGACCCTTTAGTTGTTAGCTAAATACAATCTGCTGTTCTGCTAAGTACCTGATCACAATATGGGGGCACAATTCAGGTTTTCATTAAATTATTTTTTTCCAAGGCATAGTTTCCTATGAATTTGCTTCACCGCCCCCCCCACTTTTTTTTTTCACCTTGGATAATACACATGAGCTCATAAGCACGGAAAGTAACATTTTCATTTACAGCAACCTACTGTTTGTGCTAAGTGACAAAATTCAAATTTCATTTACTGTGCATACTCCTTATACAGTAAATTCTACCAGAATATGACATGGGCCTGGTACTCATGAATGTCCAGGATTTGAGTGAATTAGTTGATAGTTGATTTCAGGTAAAGTCATTGGCCAGGATCCTTTGAAGGATTTCATCTCTTTCAAAGAATGCTTTACAACAACTTAAGGGAATAATACAGGTGTTGTAACCAGGCCAGTGTGGTTCAAATTCTAACACAGGCTCTTGCTGGCCATTTGATCTGGAGTGAGGCGTATAAGTTCTTTAATCTTCATTTTCCCATATACAAATTAGGAATTAAAATAGGTATTCCACAGGATTACTAGAAGATGTAGAGATCACAAGTATAAAATAGATGACACTTAGGAAATCCCTAGTATCCCAAGCCAGTGGCCATCATCATCTTCACTGCCATCTTAATATTATATTATGTAGATAACACTATTTAATCCTCACAATTTTAAGAAATACTGTTTTCAATAAATGTGGTAACTGAGTCTTAGAGGCTTTAAATCCCTTGCTCAAGGGACGCCTGGGTGGCGCAGTTGGTTGGACGACTGCCTTCAGCTCAGGGCGTGATCCTGGAGTCCCGGGATCGAGTCCCACATCAGGCTCCCAGCTCCATGGGGAGTCTGCTTCGCTCTCTGACCTTCTCCTCGCTCATGCTCTCTCTCACACTCTCTCTCTCTCAAATAAATAAATAAAATCTTTAAAAAAAAAAAATCCCTTGCTCAAGATCAATTACTTGATCTAAATAGCAGACTTGAGATTCATGATCCATCAGAGTACACACACAACACTCAACTATGCCATCATTTTTACTGTTCATGTTTTTGTACCTTCTTCACCTTTCTTACTGCATATATCTGAAAACGGGTCAGGGTAAATTCTGGAGAGCACAAGACCCAACAGCTCACTCTGTTAGGTGGCATTCAGCACTGTGGGAAAGGAAGAGGTTACCAGATTAAGAGAATAAATCTGCCTTTACCAAGTTATGTGACCTTCAAGACCTCTTTTGTTGAGCCTTAATGTCCTTGTCTGCAAAGTGAGTTTAACTATAAAGCCCTAGGGCATAGTTTTAAAAATCAAATGTAAAAATGTCTATCACAATACTTTGTATAGTGTAAAATACTGTATGAGCATATTTATGTTGTTTTAGTTTTCCATTACCAGGGGCCAAGTCATAAGGAAGGCCTATAGAAGCTGCTTACTCTGTCATAGAAAGTGAGAGAAAATGTTTCAGGCTCTGCTAAAGGAAAAATCTACATCAACTTCATTCTAGTGTTAACGACAAAGAAAAGTTTCCAATCCAGTCTTACACTCGCATTGGTAGGATGCAATTCCAAGTCTTAAGAAAATATGAAAGAATAACAGAGAACTGCTTAATCAACACATCTCCCCAAGATCAGAGAACACAGAATTAATAATGTAGAATGTAGACATGACCAGTCCTGTATAATTTTGTTATTTAAAGATTTTATTTATTTATTTGAGAGAGACAGTGAGAGAGAGCATGAGCCAGGAGAAGGTCAGAGAGCGAAGCAGACTCCCCATGGAGCTGGGAGCCTGATGTGGGACTCGATCCCGGGACTCCAGGATCACGCCCTGAGCCGATTTAAACATTTTCTTAAAGCCAACTCCTTATGGGGTTTTTATGGCCTCAGTATTACCACCAATTTTTTCTTCCAATTAACTATTTCATAAAACTAGTAAAGATAGATTTCACTCTCCTAGGCATCAATCCCCAAAACCATATCTTCCTGTCAATGAAAACACAAAGAAGTTTGGAAAGTTAGAGGAGATTGATCAGACTTTAGCCAGACCTTGCAGGCCCTCTAATTCATTGAACTGTTCCTTTGAGCACTTGCTTCTTGAGAAGCTATATTCCGTAGAGCTGGGCAAGTACTTACACCTGCTTGACCTGGTCTAACTACCATGCTAAGTAGTACTGATTATAACTGCCCGCTTTGGCTGATGAAACCCAACAAGTAGATATGTCACAGTTGGCCCCTCAAGAGAGGCCTCCTGATCCTAAAGTTATTCAGGCAGCCAATGTGCATATTGAAACTTCTTTCTCATGAAGTACACTGGGGTATGCATGCTACAGAGTATGACATTATAACTTAATAAAATGTACACAATTATCTTGTAGTGTTTGTGACAAGACACTCTGCAAGAAAGTAGTCTGGTAAGAATAATTAATGGAATAACCTATATATTCCTTGTGTAGGACACTGGACAAAAATGCACCATACTAGAGTGTACAAAACCAGGTATCATCATGCATATTAGATGAAATATCTAGTATACTAAAAGATCTTTAACTTGTAGGAGCTAAATACTGTTCTTGTGAAAACTAAAAAAAGCTGTGCTCTGCACTCCTGCACTTAGGACTAGATGGACAGAGAAACACCATCACCAAATGATAGACTACAGGAGAGCAGGGCTCTGTCCATGTCGCTCAATATTCCATTCCAGGTACTTAGTACAGTGCCTGGCATACTGCAGGCACTTTAGCAACAGGACTGAGTGAATGAAATCAATAAAGGTAAACTAGTTAGCCAGAAAGAGAAACTAACATTTAGAGTTACTTACCAATTCTTGAGGAAAAAAAATACATTTTTACCTGTTTTATTTAGCATTTGTGTTTTCTCCATGTATAAATTACACAAGAACTTACCAGGGCACAGAAAGTATTGTGAGCACAGTCAGATTTCCAGTTGGCTTATGGAACTGACAAAAGAAGCCCCTAACTATCCACTATGAGCTTCTCTCTCCATCCTCCTATCTGAATTCCAACTTCAGGTAGCTCTGTCTACACTCCAAGATCCTCTTCTCACATCCACTCTTACTAGAAGGATCCAGAGTACCAATTCTTTTAAGCAATACAAATTTTTTTTTAAAGATTTTATTTATTTGACAGAAAGAGATCACAAGTAGGCAGAAAGGCAGGGAAAGAATAAGGTGGGGAAGCAGGCTCCCTGCTGAGCAGAGAACACAATATGGGGCTTGATCCCAGGACCCTGGAATCATGACCTGAGTTAAAGGCAGAGGCTTAACCCACTGAGCCACCCAGGCGCCCCTAGGCAATACAAATTTTAAAATAAACTTGAAAATTCCAAACTCATGTGAAGATTAAAAAGAAGTTAACCCAGGTGTTATAGGAATTGGAATGAAATATTTAAGAACAGAGTATAGGAACAAGCCAGTTTTTGAAAAATGTAGTATAAGCTAACTTTTCCAATTTAAGCTAATATTGGTCAGCTAATCTCTCATTAGACAGAGTTCAGACTCTATAATTAAATTTGATAATTATGATGATGATCTATAGTGCTTACCCATGATTAATAAATAATATTCTGCTCACATTCTAATATAAGAATATTTAGAAAGTATTTCTTTTGTATGAAATATTTATGATCATTAAAAATAATTATTTGCTATCCGATAGAATAGAGCAGATAAAAAATAGTTAAATGGTGATTAGCCAGTTCTCAAAGCCAATCTGTGCCTTCACTATATCCTAGAATGCTTATGGAATTTTTTTTCCTAAGCAACCAGGTAATTCCGAAACTTTAGCATACATGTGATTCTCCAAGTGGGCTGGTTAAAATGCAAATTCTAGGACTCTGCCCCCAAAAGTCTCCCATTTAGCATCTCTGAGCAAAAAGAGCCCAAGAACATTTATTTTAAATTATCTTCCCCACAGATTCTGATTCACTAGATTAAGTTCTAGTCCTGGATTTATTTTTTCGCTGCCCATTTATTCTAGTCATAATTTTGGGAAATGATCAGTTCTTAAGTGTTCCAAAATTATAGTCAGAAAATTATGGAGAAAATTAATATGGGATGTGTATAAAAAGGGGTAGAAAAAGAGGAGTCTGAGAGAATTAATTGTTCCTTCTTAAAAAGCATGAGACTTGCATAATTTGAAAAAGAATGAAAGTCTTTTCATACAGAGAGAGATTGCTTTTATTTTCATTTCCAAAATTTTAGTTTTATTTGGGGTTGGGAAAGAGTATTTTATCTACCAAAGACTGCAAAGCATTGGGAAAGACCATCAAGTAAATATCGGTATAATATATAAAATAGAATACAGTACCTGAAAAGAATAGATTTGTCATAAACATTTTTTGAATAAAGTGGATAAATGCCTTAGTTGCTCATGGGAAGAAATATATTTTTACAGATATTAGAATTTTCCATTCAACAAACTTATAATTCTGGGGTCCATTCTGTGAGACTATATTAAGTTTAACAATATATCTATTTTGCGTTTTTAACCAGTACTCTTTTTCATTCTAAATAGCAGAAACCCCAATTGAGACTCATTAGCAGAAAAAGTAAAAAATAAAAAAGAGAACATATATCAGACATTTATAAATGTGTCAAGTCCAAGAGGAGATTCTTTTCTTTTCTTTTTTTCTTTTTTTTTTACTTCAGGTATAGCCGGATCCAGGACGACAAAAGATTTTTTTGTTTGTTTCTATTTTTATTTTTTCAATATTCTAGCTCTCTCATCTCTTTACTCTGATTTTCTTTGTGTTTCCTCCACTCTCTAACCAGCACCCTTTACATGGTGACAAAAAAGGTTGCCACTAACACCAAATTTACATCTATCCCACTAATACTTCTAGCAGTAGAAAGACAACAAACCACTTCTATCCAATAGCTCAAACAAACTTCCTTCCAACATAAAGAGCTCTGATTGGACGTGATTAACATGACTTAGGCCACACTTCTATCCTTGAATCAATCATTCTGGCCAAGGACAGAAGCTTAGACCTGAGACACAACCAGCCCTAGACTCAGCACATGGCTAGCCACACCAGAACCACATGAACTGAGAATTGAGGAATGATAGTTTTCAAAGCAAAATTAAGGCAAGACTCGATGTATCAAAGTCTACTATAGATACTGTCAAACCAAAGCCCTAATGAACCAAAAGAAATGGGCTTTCAAGAAAAATTCATGTAAGAGTAAGTGCATTCTTTATGGCATTCCTGGGTGATGCAGTTAATTAAAAAAGAAGACGACAACAGGAACGAAATACATTTGAAATGTTAAGGTAAGAACATTCAGTTTGGGACAGTTCTTTGCAGTCCCACATTGAGATAGGAAAGAGGTTCATACAATTTTAGAGCTAGAAGGACCTTAAATACCACTTGGTGTCATTAACTCGGATGCAGATGAAGAAATAAAAATTTCCTGGATTTGGCTCCTTTCTACATATCCATTTCCATCGCTCGGCATCGAATCCCTTCTTTTGCTATCTAGCCCACTACCATCCAATACAGCAGCCATGTGGCTGCAGCACACTTGAAATGGGGCTAGTTCAAATTGAGATGTGCAGTAAGTAGAAAATACACGAGAATTTCAAAGACTTAGCATGAAAAAAAAAATCATGCAAACGCTCTCATTAGTATTTTAAAGGGTATGCATTGAAATGGTAATATCTGGAATATACGAGGCTAAAAAATACATTAATTCATTTTATCCATTTCTATTTTCTTTTTTTTTTTTTAAAGATTTTATTTATTTGTCAGAGAGAGGGAGAGAGAGCGAGCACAGGCAGACAGAGAGGCAGAGGGAGAAGCAGGCTCCCCACCGAGCAAGGAGCCCCATGTGGGACTCAATCCCAGGACGCTGGGATCATGACCTGAGCCGAAGGCAGCTGCTTAACCAACTGAGCCACCCAGGCGTCCCAATCCATTTCTATTTTCTTATCTGACTACTAGATAATTTAAAATCATACAGTCATGTTTGCCTGTATGATTCATGTTTGTGGTTCATGTCAGTTTGTGGGGTTCAGCACTCTTCTCTCCACACTGCCTTTTAGTACCTAGAATGTGCCATACTCCTTCTCATCTCATGATTACTGCACAAATTATAACCGCTGCCTAGAACACTCCTACTTCCTGTTCCTCCTCAGGTTCCAACATAAGGCATCCTCCCAGGAAGACTTTCCCTGACTGTTCTGTCCCCTTGTTTGCCATCACATTCTCACTGGATTGTTTCCATCTTCTTTTTTTTTTTTTTTCCAATTTATTTATTTTCAGAAAAACAGTATTCATTATTTTTTCACCACACCCAGTGCTCCATACAAGCCGTGCCCTCTATAATACCCACCACCTGGTACCCCAACCTCCCACCCCCCCGCCACTTCAAACCCCTCAGACTGTTTTTCAGAGTCCACAGTCTCTCATGTTTCCATCTTCTTAACTGTCTACCTTCCAAGTCCCTTGAGTTCAGGCGCCATGTTTTCCTTATTCATGGCCATATCTTAAGCTCTGGGCCTGGCACACAGTAAACATTTGCTAAGAAGTTACTGGACTAATGCTAAATATCTGAGGTTAAGTTTCCCTCTTAGTTGTCCAGAAACTCATCTCCTCTCTCCTTTCAGGAATAACTATATCCCATATACAAATTTTCTAGAACTCACTATCTTTTTCTTCACTCCTAAATGGCAAGAGTGGTTCATTTGTATTTTTTCCCTTATAGGTGACACAATAGAGAGTTTTTGTTGCTAGACAGTCTAGACACTCTTCTGATGCAATCACAGTAGCAGGTTGCTGAGCTAATGGGTCCTTCAATCAAAAGGCTTGTGATCTAAGCATCGAGACAAGCAGCTATCATAACATTTAAAACACACCCTGTATTTACTTTCCAGCCTTTTAATTAAAAAATCAATGGAGTGTTAATGATTTAAGCATTAGCTTGCTCACTGGGAATTCCAAACTCCTCTTTTTTGAGGCGTAAATTTCTAAGTTGCTCAATTTACCCCATTTGTCAGAACAATTTCCATTAGAAAATATGAATATTTAATGTAAAGAAGACTGACACAAGCCACTTCCTTTAAGTAGCTAATGACTTACTGGAATAAATGAAATATATTAATGAATTATCTCATTTATTATTTCTATCACGTAGCAATCATCAGCAGATATCTCTGAACATTGTCCCTTGCTTTGTATTAGAGCTGTGTTTTTGTTGTGATGTGTTGATTTGGTTGTGGATTTTCCCTTGTTTATGAGTAATAAAGGGACATCAACAACATATGGGGTGTTTTCCAAATGTGAAACTCACAAAAATATTTTAAAGTTTTCTCAAACCTCTGTTGTACTGTTTATTCACACCAGAGCTACAGAGCTACTGTGAATGAAATAAATTAGTTATATGTGTGTACCTAAAAGAGATTAATGTCATTGTGTGCCCTTCACTTTGTAGCCTAGAAAGAGCCTTCACAAGTTTTATCTTATTGACCCTTAATAGAAGTTATCAATATTCCCAGTTTACAGATGAATTAATCTAGGATTAGAGAGGTAACATGTTTACCCAAGTTCCAGAACCAAAACTCAGTACAAGACTTGAAGTTTATCTTCTTTGCCCAAAACCTTCCTGATATCTGGTACATTGTAAAAAGAATTTGCTTTCACAAAATTTCTAATTTCATCTCAATTTTATTACTTGCCTCTTTCTCATTCAACTCAGAGTGTTTGGCAAAAAGTAAGTACTCATTAAATGTTAGCTATATTATTAATCTTTTAAAGTGAGTTACTAAACAGAAGTGGTGATTTTTTAAAAGTTTAAAAGTTCTATTGCACTGGGATTTCATTATATTTTTGTTTTTTTAAGGCATGTAACTAGACTTCTTCTTCCTTGGCTCCAAATCTGTATAGTCTTCCTCTCTATGGTTCTATGATCCTCTAAGACAAAAGGCAAATTCTTCAAGTAATGTCAATAGCAGAGGTCTCTTAAAATTGACATAATTTAAAGCCCTAATTGCCTCACTAAAGCTTCTATAATGGTGCCAATTAGTACAAATTCTTCTTTCTGGGCCAATGGGAGGGTAAATTTCATGCTCTTTGGTTACTAATTTCTTTTCCTTTCCATTTTTAACTCTTCTCCTTCCACAGGGAGTACTTAAAATCCACTTCCAAAATCCTCTAAGAACTTCCCTAACCCCTCAATTTCTGACATTGTCCTCAGAATTGAACAATAAGAAGCCCTGAAACAAGCATTTTCCATCTAGAGAAAAGACCACCTCAATATTTTTTTTTCATTTTCCATGAAAATATTGTTTTTGTTCATATAGACTAAAATGGCTTGTAATAATGGTACTCTAACCACAGAATTTGATCTTTCAGTCTGGATTAGATTATATTACATCTACAGCAGTCTGGTTTGACCAAAAATGACCAAGGTTCTCTGAATGGAAGTAAAGCAGAGAAATCAGAGACCAGGAGGGAAGAGAAAGAGCAAATAGGACCAAGCAGCCTATGTTTAGTTTTAGAATCTTCTCATTTTTTCAATGAATATTAGAGTATCTGATGTGTGCAAAAACCACCAGATTATTCTTCACTATCTTGAGTTGTATAGCATAGTGTTTTAGAAATTAAACTCTGTATTGCTTAGTTTGTTGCCACTGGTAACAACTAGGGATAATGGGCTGGTTTGTTACCACTAGTTTAAGTTGGTTACACCCATTTGTTATAGGTACTATTAGCTTGTTACAGCCAGTATTTGTCACTTTTTTACAGCTAGTTTGTTACCACTTAACTGTAACAGTTAGCACATTATTGCCAAAACAAACTCTAACACTTCACTGGCTATTCACAATAAAAGTTTATTTCTGGCTCACTAAAATTCAAAGCCAGATTTTCTAATCCACAGGCATGACTCCTCTGTGGAAATGGAGATTCAGAGATCTGGACTCGCTCCCTCCTGAGCCATACTGCTTACTGTGAGCTAGACCAAATCACACCTACAGCAAGGCAGGCTGGTCTGTAGTCTGCTCATGTGTCAACACACACACACACATCTGGGGAACAGTTATAAAGTTTCTCCTACAAACTTTTTAAACAAACCTTGCTTTGAATCCTGGCTCAACGGACTCTGATCAGTAACAAGTAACTTAAACTCTATGCTAAGATGAGGATTATAATATTTCTCTATGGTTGGTGTGAGGATAAGTGATACAATACTAACAAATTCCTAACATTTCTGAAGTACCAGGTAACATCCCAACCTTTCCACACAATTTCATATAATTTTCACAATCCACCTATAAAAGTAAGTACTATTATCATCTCTGTTCTATAGACTGAGGTTATACTAAATGAAGTAGAGAAATAGCCGACCATTGTTCATGGCCCCCTGTATACATACCCTATATAATGTAATTTTATGGTAATTCTCATAGAAAGATGGAATCCCTACCTGATCAGTCTGGTTTGGCCTTGTGACTTGCTTTAGCCAATAAAATATAGTAGACGGGACACTACCGGTTCTGAGCCTAGATAACCAGCTAGTGTAGAACTCCACAACCATCACGTGAACAAGTCCAACTTGCATAGTGGAGGATGAGAGACAATATAGAAGAAGAGCTCTTTCAGGTGAGGCTATCCTAGACTGCTCCATCTGCCCAGCTGACTTGTCAGCTCATTAGAGACACCTAAGTTGGCCAAAATAAACCAGCCTTGCCTGGCCCAGATCAGAATAACCACTCAGTGAATGCACAAGTTTATGAGCTTAATAAATTCTGTCTTCATCTACTTTCACATGGATTATTACATAGCATTATCTGTGGTAATAAATAACTTAAGCAGAAGTTTCAAGAGGTTGCATTATCAGCTTCAGGTCACATACCTACAAAGCAATAGAGCCAGGAGTGGAAACATAAGGTAGGAAATCTAAAACTGATGTCCTTACCTACTACAATATGCTAAGATAATTATCTTGTCAAACTGGTTAAAGTGCTCAACAGATAAAAGTCATTAATAACACTGTGCTTTATTATTAAACTCTACAATCCAGGGCAAACTAGGATTTGCCTTGTCAATATCAGTGGCTCACATTGTTTCTCCAAAACTAGCTTTGTACCTGACACATAATACATCTTCAGTAAATATTTGTTGAATGAATTACTGAAAGTTGCCTCCTCAGATAAATCAGAAATAAGCTTGCCCTTGGGGAGGTGAGAGTCTAGAAGGGAAGACCAAACAGACATAAATAATGATAAAACAAAATGGAAAGGGTAAAATACCACAGTCAAAGAATCAGTAGAGCATTCTTGAAATTCAGAAATAGGAGAAATTACTTACTGCAAGGGAGGTAGTGAAATATTTCACAGAGGGGATGATGTCTGATTATTATCTTCAGCACACAGACTTTGAATATACAAAGATTGTAAACATGGGGCATTCCAAGCATGGGGATGTCAAAAACAATGCACTTAAGTAAGAAATAATGATAGGTATTTACCCCAAAGATACAGATGCAGTAAAAAGAAGGGCCATCTGTAACCCAGTGTTTATAGCAGCAATGGCCATGGTCGCCAAACTGTGGAAAGAACCAAGATGCCCTTCAACAGATGAATGGATAAGGAAGATGTGGTCCATATACACAATGGAGTATTATGCCTCCATCAGAAAGGATGAATACCCAACCTTTGTATCAACATGGACGAGACTGGAAGAGATTATGCTGAGTGAAATAAGTCAAGCAGAGAGAGTCAATTATCATATGGTTTCACTTATTTATGGAGCATAACAAATAGCATGGAGGACATGGGGAAATGGAGAGGAGAACGGAATTGAGGAAAATTGAAAGGGGAGGTGAACCATGAGAGACTATGGACTCCGAAAAACAACCTGAGGGTTTTGAAGGGGCGGGGGTGGGAGGTTGGGGGGACCAGGTGGTGGGTGTTAGGGAGGGCATGTATTGAATGGAGCACTGGGTGTGGTGCAAAAACAATGGATACTGTTATGCTGAAAAGAAATTAAAAAAAAAAAATAGTGATAGGAACACAAGGAAACAATGAATGGTTTCCATTGGGTAAAAAATAAATTTGCACCATTCATGGAAAATAAGGAATAGTGCAGGGGACCATAGGGGAAGGGAGGGAAAGCTGAATGGGAAGAAATCAAAGAAGGAGACAAACCATGAGAGACTCTAGACTTCAGGAAACAAACTGAGGGTTACAGAAGGGAGGGGACTGGGGTAACCGGGTGATGGGTATTAAGGAGGGCACATGCTTCAGTGAGCGCTGGGTGTTATACAACTGAATCAATGAGCAATACATCATAAACTAATGTACTGTATATTGACTAATTGAAATTAATTAATTAATTAATTAATAGATTCAGACTACTTTATGCATCAAAAAGTTCATGGGATCAAATCCCCCACCTGGCAATACACTCTGACAATTACCTGTGTTTGGTTCTAACTCCTATCACTAATTCATCTCCTTTTTATTCACTCACTGATTCTTTTATTCATTTATTCATTCTTTCAGCATTCCTTATCTAAGAACACAGCTCAGTACCATCTCCAAAGAAGGAAGAATACTTGTCATCCACTATTTTACAACAGAATTTAAGATTTTAAAAGGCAAGAGCCACTTCTACGTCTATCTTTGATTTCTAAAAGCACCTATCACAAAACAGTGCTCAAATGTAGGCTGAACACACAAATACACAAAAACATCAGCTGGTTTTCAATTAATTTAAAAGTTGATTAAGTGAACTGGCCCTTTTCTCCCCATGAGGTGTTCCATTAATATTCAGTATCAGTTACCTCTATAAAACTTACTTCTATTTCTCATTTGATAAATCTATGCATTAATGGGAATCTTTTATATCCACTTACTGTGCTGAGCACCAAGCTGAAGAAGTTGTCTAAGATGGGATCCTTGTCCACAAGCATGGAGAGTTAAGTTCCATTGAGTGTTCTAGGCTCTGAGGGTCCCACAGTGAATGAGACAGAGAAGGTCTTTCTTAGAGAGCTTCCAGACCAGAAACAGAATGCCTACAATAAAAAAAAAAAAAATTTTTTTTTCAAAAACCTTTAGACCGGGGGGCACCTGGGTGGCTCAGTGGGTTAAGCCTCTGCCTTCAGCTCAGGTCATGATCCCAGGGTCCTGGGATCGAGCCCCACATCGGGCTCTCTGCTCAGCGGGGAGCCTGCTTCCTCCTCTCTCTCTGCCTGCCTCTCTGCCTACTGTGATCTCTCTCTGTCAAATAAATAAATAAAATCTTTAAAAAAAAAAAAAAAAAACTTTAGACCGTTCCTAAAAGTAATACATGCCACGAGATTATAACACAACATAATATAATGGGAATTGAGTCTAACTTCTTTAAATAGGACCTTGGGAAAGACTCTGAAAAAAGGATATTTAAGCTGCATGGAACAATCTGAGGACAAAGAGTGGCAAGTGCAAAGGTCTTAAGTCTAGAATGAACTCAGGTATCACATATATATTTAACTATTTCATGTGAGGTAAATACTTAAAAAGAACTTAGAGAATACTGGCATACTAATCAGTGATTAAAGTTCAAAGCTAGCCACACACTCCACTGAGACAATTTCACTTAAAACACTTCCAGAATGAGTATGCATGCATAGAGTGTGAGTTTGCCTGCTCTGTTAGCCACAAATTATCTTTGGCTCTCAACCACGAATTGGAGCCCACCCCTAATCGGCTTGTCTTCCCCTCTAGCTCTGTGTCATGCTGTCAAGTTCTTGGCACCTCCGGATGCCTGCACTAAAATGGCAATCATAACCACAGCAATCCATCCACCCATTCCACCCACCCCATGTCTGTCCCTGACCAGAGTCTCCTTGTCACCTCAGAGCCAACAGCCAGCACGCTTTTATCCATGAACGTAAGTGGTGTGTGCTCATTCTTCTGCCACATCAGATTATTTGTAGTTATCACCCCAGGAAACAATTTGTTGATCAAGACAAATGAAAAAAATTTCATTTAGGAATTTCATATTAAATGCCTACTGAGATCTTAATTGAAGTTTTTATGTCATCCATGAAAAAAATTCTATCTAGGTCTATCTCTGCCTGTAACAAGGACATGGAGACAGATGCTTTACTTGCCAGACACTTTTCCAACTCTCCTCCCTTCTCCTTTTTCACTGATTCCAATTTTAGAGTGGAAATAAAGATGGTCATTTTACTATGTGGGGTCCCTAATTGTTCTCACCTACAAATTGGTCTAGGTGCCTAGTTAAAGCACAGGGCCAAAGAGCCAATCATTTCACTGAAGGGTACTGAACCAAATCAAAATCAAGATGGTAACATTTCCCCAGACCCTTAGATTAGGTGTTCTTTCTACTCATTTCCCTAAGTGGCTATACTTTTGCTATGATAGCATTTATGACACTTAATTGTTAAAGTTTGTTTAAAGGTCTATCTTTTCCATTAGAGTATTAAGTCCATAAGAATAAGAATTGAACAGATCGAGCTCATCACCTTACCCCCAGTGTCTAACCAGTGCCCGGGAAATTTACATTCATAATTTGTTGAATTAAGGGATAAATGAAGCAATTCCTCAGAAACACTTTCTCAAACCAGAAAAAATTCAAGCAATGAGTCTAGTGTTCTTAAGTTCTTCCTACCAGTCACAATTCTGAATGTCACACACCACACCCTACAGCACAAATTAGTTCCATCTTGGTGCATTTTCCTTTAAGACAGCTCATGATAGAAATTTCTGCAGGTATGTGTACAGTGCAAGGTGGTATGTGTTATAAAAGGGTATATATGGAAAACTATATGGATGAGTAGAATTAGGTCTTCTACTGCTCCATTCAGAGTTATATTTCCCAGCACTTGTATTCAGGACTAGCTTTTCAAGGGCAAGGATCTTTCTTTGTGCTACAATGCCCACTAAGGGTGCAAGACTTCCTCTATATGTAGAGTACTCACAAAGTATCTAGGAATCCACAAAGTTATACAGGTTAGGAACAATCCAATCTTAGGAGCACTACTCACGTTGTAGATGTCCTAAGTTTCTCTAATAGGATAATTTTAAGGTGCATGTGAGTAGTGTCTGTTTTAACAAAAACATCAATTTTACAACAAATAAAAGTCTTGACCCGCCCTATGAATTTGTGTACCACGGATATCCTTCCAACAAATTATTTTTGGTTTAATTAGACAGTAGGTTTCTTTTCATTCCAACTCAGGAATTCCACCTGATTTATTAAACATCATCACTAGCTATTTAATTCGCCTTCCAAAAAAAATAATCTCAGGTTTTCCAATCAGCATCCAACAATAGTAAGACTTGTTTGTTTTAGTAAGTGTGAGAACAGTATGGTTCATATTAAAAATAAATTTATCTTGTATGTAAATTTTACATATATAATCTCACATAAGATTCACAATAACATTGACAGATGGGTACTGAGGTTATTGCCATTGTACAGATGAGGAAACTGAGATTGTTTGAGTAAAATAACTTTCCCAAGAGCCACAGGAAGTATGAGCTAGAGGTAGGATTATGGGATACCCAGCATTCTATCCTTCCCCAACACAACCCTCCCTCTTAGACCTGAAAGCCACCTATTAGTGCCTGTTCAGCCTGAAAGAGAGCAGGGATCACATGCCCAGTCACCTGTGCCCTCAGTGTTGATACACCATGATTGTCCCTAATACTCAGCAGGTTACCAGGCAACCAGCTGCGAGATGAATAGCACACTGAGAAGATGAAGTGATTAGGCGGAGAATCAAGTAATCCGTTTTACCTTCAGAATTATGACTCAGACCTTGCTCTCTTCCATTAGCTTTCTTTCAGTAACATGATAGTCCTATTTTTTCTATACTGGAACAGATTATATTTCCACCTCCCCCCCAAAAAATTCCAATTATTTCGATGACATCAAACTTGCTATGTAAAGACCAACTTCATGCGGATCTGATATGAATGCTTATATTGAAGGATCTGTTTAAATATTTATAAGTGATGCCTCCAATCTTCCTTATTCTAGTGGGTTTTTTTTTTCATGGTATTTCTTAAAAGGCGTTGGTTAAAATAAAGCCAACTGAGCTATCATACCCCCATATAAAAATACACAGAATTTTTTAACACTAAGTTGGCAAATCAGCTTGCTAATATCCAGTTGAAAAATCTTTCACTCAGATCTTTTTCTTTTCTTTGTGATCTTCCCTAAATGTTTTAATTTTCATTCCTTGTGTACTTACATTTCAAGTCACAGAAGTTCAGCCTACTCAAAACTGTAATTGTCCATACTTTGCCTCGTACCTGAAACTACATAAACACCCATACACACATATACACATATATCCCCAGTCTGGGGGTGGGGGAACCCACTTATTCCAGAGTCCCTATTTTCAATGTTTTTGTCACTTTTTAAGATCTCTTGAAAGTAAAATCTTGCAGAAGAAACCACTGGGATACAAATGGACCATTTACTTGGGGTACGTGCTAACAATAATCAGTAAGTATATCTAATATTCATCCTAAAGCAACTGGAAAAGTGCATGCAAATGCTAAATGCAAACAGTAATTTAAACAGACCCATGGGTGAGAACATCAAGCAATCGGGAAAATTACAAATGCTAAGTTTTCAACTCTTACCCCTTGCTTAGATCCACACAGTGTCCAAAAATAATCCAATCTAAAGAAACACACCAGGAGAAACTGTTCTTAATTTTGAGATTTTGGTTTCTCTTAAAAATTTAAAGGTCTGGTATATTGAACAGAAATTTCTCCACAGTAAAAGCCAGACAAAGCTGAGGAGATTGCCCTTAGGAGTTTCCACAGTGTGCACAGTTCCCACCGCTTCCATTCATACTTATATTCTAGCTGACTTTATTCATGTCCCTTCCTTTCCAGTCCCTGGAGGCACGAGGGTCTTAGTCCCCTGTCTACCTCCTTCTACCAAGATCTGTCTTCAGATCTTCTCCTATATCCTCTCTATCTTCGTATCAGCTATATTATTCTCCCTCTCTCACTACCTGTGTCCACACGGCTACCAGACTGTTCGAGAGCCGCCTCTAAGCTAGAGCTCTGTCCTTCCTTTAATGCCACATGCCCCCACCCAGTGAGTTCTCACTGTGGCTCATCTGAACTATTCTCACGGACGGCCAAGCAAACATGCCACTTCCAGATTGCCCTGCATCCTTCCACCCGTGGCTCCAGTGTCCTGATTTTATGATTCATGGCTTATAAAAAGTCTGAACACCACAGCCTGGCTTTTAAGATCTTGCGCGATCTGCCTACCTCTGTCACCGACGCACCTGCTAGTCTCACCGCACTGTTCAACACGCTCGCCCTCTGCCCCAGAAACCCGGAATCATTCACTGCCCCTTCCTCCAGCTGCTCTACCTGGAATTATTCACCGCCCCTTGCTCCAGCTGCTCTACCTGCAGAGTCATTCTTTCCTTCCCCTTAGCTTACTCTTATGCTTCCCTTCTCCCCTCGCCTTCCTTACCCACCAGACAATATCTAACAGTCTCTCAAGAGTATCACAGTCACAGGGGCGCCTGGGTGGCTCAGTCAGCTAAGGTTCTGACTCTTTATTTTGGGTTAGGTCATGATTTCTGGGTCCTGAGACTGACACTGGCATCAGGCTCCACGCTCAGCACGGAGACTGTTTGAGATTCTCCCTCCCTCCCCCTGCTCACTCATTCATACATACATAAATACAGACAGACAGACAGACATAGAATACCATATTTGCTATGAAGTCTTCCTTAATACCCCTCATTAGAGGTACTCCCTTCTCCTCTTAGCTCTTGGCTTTCATAGGTCTAACTAACTCCCATAAATTCCCTTGTACTCTGTGTAATACGTTCTCATTGAAGTATAAATTTCTTGAGGCCAGGTACCAGGTTATAACATTTCTTTAACCCTTCAAATCTTGGTGAGCTGCTCTTTTACTCCTAAGTATTTACTTATTTGTGCATCCTATGTTTAACATTTTACAAGCATGTTTTCTTGATTCCTCACTGGACTCGGTCTCTCATTTTAAATAAAAGAAGGCTTAGAGATGCCTAGTCACTAGCAGAAGGTTCTAACAGTAGCTGAACCTAGACGGAACGGAACTGGGACTGAAAATTAGATGGGTCCTAGTCCAAAGAACATGCCTAACCAACTTTATGCCATGTTACACTTTTTGTTTAAAAAAAAAAAAAGTTATTTTAAAACTAATTTAACTAAATTCAAATACCTTGGCACATTAAATGAGCGGAAAAATACACACAAAGCAGTGTGCCATGTTTAAAAAAAACTTCCTTAGAATATTTTCCAGATATTGGCAAGTTTCCAGCTGAAAACAACATGGAATATTATAAATGCCAATTCTACTATCTGTGTCAACAGTTATGTTCTAATTAGTCAGTAGCGGCTTAAACAAAAATCCATCCTGTAGATACCACACCCTGGCAAGATCACACACATAAATTAATGATAACTGACAAGTCATATCCAAAGGGAAGTAATGGAGTTAGCTCATCGAGTCATTGAGAGCCATGATAGAAATGATTTTAGGAGCAGGTAAAAACTTAATAAGGGAGAACAGAACAGTGTTAAAAAAATATCCTTACAGAAGATATTGTGAGTAAACACATATGTATCATGTCCTATGAGAAGAAAATTAGATCTTATTGAAAAAAAATTAATTTCTTGGGGGAAAAAAAAATGTATCATAGACAGCTATTGCTGGGAAGACCATCACTGCATGATGAGGGATTAAGAAAATGGTGAATGACTTACTCAGAGGCATAGACCTAGTCAGATTTTAGGCTAGGCATGAAACACAAGTAGCGGGATCCATATTGCCTACATCACCATGCTGCTCTTCTCCGATGTTTTAATACCTCCAAAGTCTAATACCTGAATAGTATTTCTGCACTATTAGAAAAACATGGAATTTGAGCTGTGGGTCCTTTTGTGGTTTTGGTTTTTGGTTTTATGGTGAAGGTTGCTATCAAATCACTCACAGAGTTTGTCTCACTATCCCAGTTTTCTTTCCTCCCTTTCTGTCCTTAATCTGCTTCCATAAATTTTTTGCCTGCACTACTCCACCAAAACTGCTCTTCTCCAGGTCACCCACAGTTGCTAAATCCAATGGCAATTTCTCACTCCTCGTCTAACTTCTCTCTGCACAATGGGCACCGCCTATCAGCACCACTGACAGACATTCTATCTATCAGTGGGACTGCCCTCCCCCACCTTGCAGGCACAAGGTTATTGTGCCCGAGGACAGGACAGGGACACAGGAGGATATGAATGGAACACCCAAAGAATTGGCTACCACATCGGTTTTTACATGAGAATGTTCAGGAAATGGGGCACTGAATTTCGCATTTGGTTCATCCAAGCATTCTCCTGACACAAAACTGCTTGCAGACCAAAATGTTTGACTTGTTCTCATTTTGCTTTAAATAACCTAAGTGCAGAACCTCTTTTGATTCCCCTTACAGAAACTATTTCATCATGGATAGACCCCGCTTCCCTTCCAGAGCTTATAGATAACTTCAGATCAGCCCCCCCCCTCCAATTTTCACTTCTATCTCAGAGGATAGCATAAGTAGAGAAAGGAATCTGGGATCGGATAAACCTAAATTTGCATCCCAGATTCTTTTATTTCAGAAAATTTCCGAAGCACTCAGCCCCAGTTCCCTCAGCTGCCGAAGAGAGGTAATGGTGTATGTGCATCTTTTACATGGCTGTTCTGATGATTATGGCCAATGATTTATATAAAGCACTTAAGGTAATGTATTAATTCTGTTAGCTTAATTGTGCTCATTGGACTATCTGCTAGGACGGTGGTTTCATTATCTCTTTTAAAGCAATGTGTGTTCTTTAAAGCACTAAACTCTTTACTGCCTCTGGGTTTTGCACCAACTCTTCAGTCTTCCTCACTGATAACAATTATCTGGGGCCAACGGCTTAGCTCCTGAGACTGAGAGTCAAGTATTCAAATACTGAGTATGCCTTAGAAATGCTGGGTTGTCTCCTGCCCCAAAGGTTAGGGAATATCATTTATTCATTTTGTCTAAAAAAATAGAAATTGTTATGTGCTATTCTTGGGGCTAGAACATACAACAGGCAAAATCCTGTCCTTTTTTTTTTTTTTTAGTTTATTTATTTGATAGACCAAGATCACAAGGAGGCAGAGAGGCAGAGAGGGGCGGGATGGGGAAGCAGGCTCCCGGCTGAACAGAGAGCCCAATGTGGGGCTCTAGCCCAGGACCCTGGAATCATGACCTGAGCTGAAGGCAGAGGCTTTAACCCACTGAGTCATCCAGGCGCCCCCAAAATCCTGCCTTTATTGAAGTTTACATCAAGATAAAGGAGAAAGAATTAAAAGCACACATCAGGGCAATATACAGATTTGAGTTGTGTTGGGCTGTATTTTGAACTTATTAACTTATCAGTGATGGAATGTCTATCAGCATCTAAATGGGCAGTTGGATGTGTGAGTGGAGAGCTCAGACACAAGGTCTAGGCCAGAGATATGAAACTCAAAGTGAAAATCATGGGTATATAAATGATAATTAAAATCCTGACACTAGCAGGGAACATGTGGAGTGACTATAAACAGGAAAAGATCCAGAGAGAGATGGCCTAGGAATTTAAACACTAAGAAATCTGGAAGAGGACGACAAACCAGCAAAAGGAATGGAGAAGGAGTGGCCAGTGAGATAAGAGGATAATTATGTCCCTGATGAAGACCCCTCTGGGCTGGACTGTCCCCGGCGATGACGGGGCATGCGGGAGGGGAGTACCAGCATGAGCCCATTCCCGGCCTCAGTAGGCTAACACCGTGGGGGATTCTCTGTTGGCCCAGAAGACACATCTTCAGAATGGTGCTGTGGTCTGAGGCTCTTCCTATTCTGTCCTCCTCCCCCCCTCCCTTCATCAGCCTTAGCTCGTGGTCTGAGCACTCCCTTCCTGCTCCTGCCCCCACGTCCCTGACCCTCTCATAGACGTTTGTCCTACTAAATCCTTCACATGTCTGTTTCCAACATAGCGTCTGCTTTTCTAACCGGGGTAATTCTCAGGTTTGTATTTTACATTGTTATCTCAGAGTTTCTCTGGGGAATAAAGCTCCACTCATCTACTGCAAATCTGGGCTAATAAGCCCTTTACTGGTGCCTTTCCTTCCCCTTATTGCTTCCTCTTTACCTACCCATTTCTCTTGCACCTTTTAATAAACTATTTGCATTTGAAACTTTGTCTCCAGGGAAATCCATACTAAGACAGATATTATAAAGAGAATAATCACAATTTTTTAAACATTTTCCAGCAGTAGGCAGGGGTGCTATTTTCGTTATTTGGCGGGCAGGGGTGGGTGGGTGGGTGGGTTCTATTCAAATGGATAAAAACACCTGCATATTAGGGGTACCTGGGTGGCTCAGCTGTTTAAGTATCCGAATCTTGGTTTAGGCTCAGGTCATGATCACAGGAAGTGAGACTGAGCCCCGAGTCAGGCTCTGCACTGGAGGTTGAGCCTGCTTAAGAGTTTCTCTCTCCCTCTCCCTCTGCTCCTCCTGTACCTCTTTCTCCCTCCCCCACCCTCTCTCCTTTTTTTTTTTTAAAGAGAAAGAAACACCTGCATACTAGTGAGTGGAATTTTCAAATGGTCACAAAGCTGCTTGTGCTCACTCAGTGTCTCAAATTTCCATGTTCCCAATCCCAAGAGCCATCAGTACAACAGATGGCTAAAATATTCTGGGATTTATTTATATGCAGAGATTGTGCAGTTAATGGGGAAGAAGCTTAACAAGGGAGCCAAATGCTGGAATATACATCTGGATGGATGCTTTGGGCAGCTGGGCATAGATCAAGAGGGTTATTACCACTGTCAGAGAACTGAGAATTGCCATAACCTTCTCACAAGGCATCTGTGACAGTCCCCTGCTTCCCCAAGTGTGGGCCTTGGTCAGCCTGAGACCCTGTGTTCCTATTGGTCTATATTAGGTCTTCCCTAACACTCCCAGTCCAGTGTTGGGCTGAATTAGGGCCTGAAATCCTCCCTCCTTGGGTACCATTGCTAACTCTCCAAGGCCCTGAGTTTTAGTGAACTGTTCATAACCCAATAATGCATTCTCTATCACTGAAAACTTTCTCATGCCACCCAACCCCACCTGAGGATAACTCGCCGCTATGGTTTAAATGTCTACATTCCCTCCCAAATTCCTATATTGAAAACCTAATTCCCAAGGTGATGGCATTAGGAGGTGAGGCCTTTGGCAGGTGATGAGGTCATGAGAGGAGAGCTCTGAGGAATGGGATTGGTACCCTTATTAAAGAGGCCCTGGAGAGCCAGCTCATCCCTTCCAGTGTGTGAGGATCCAAAAAGGAGTCTGCACCCCAGCAGATGGCCCTCACCTGGCCACGCTGGTACCCTGATCTCAGACTTCCAGCCTCCAGAATGGTAAGAAATAAATGACTGGGGGCACCTGGGTGGCTCAGTGGGTTAAGCCGCTGCCTTCGGCTCAGGTCATGATCTCAGGGTCCTGGGATCGAGTCCCGCATCGGGCTCTCTGCTCAGCGGGGAGCCTGCTTCCCTTCCTCTCTCTCTGCCTGCCTCTCTGTCTACTGTGATCTCTCTCTATCAAATAAATAAATAAAATCTTAAAAAAAAAAAGAAAGAAAGAAATGACTGTTGCACATGAGCTACCCGCGTGGGGGCATCCTGTGATACCAGCACGAACAGACTAAGACACTTATCAAACTGCAAAGCCATTTTAAGAGAAGATCAAGGAGCCATATTAGGAAGCTGAAACTGTTCCTTGAACATCTTCTCAAGGGGCCACCAATTCTATTTGTAAAAATTTACCCAGATGACATATAATTAAGGAGGATCAAGAGTATTCCTACAGCAAGAAGGGTAACATGAATGCTTAAAATATGGCATATGTTAAATAAATGATTAAAATGATTAAAAATATTGCCCACAGAATTCTGTTTATATTTTGCAGTTTACTTTTTTTCATCATTGTATCAAGAACACTCCTTCAAGGGGCGCCTGGGTGGCTCAGTGGGTTAAAGCCTCTGCCTTCAGCTCAGGTCATGATCCCAGGGTCCTGGGATCGAGCCCTGCATCGGGCTCTCTGCTCAGCGGGAAGCCTGTTTCCTTCTCTCTCTCTGCCTGCCTCTGCCTACTTGTGATCTCTCTCTGTCAAATAAATAAATAAAATCTTAAAAAAAAAAAAAGAACACCCCTTCAAGAATGTTGACTATGTAGTATTTTAATCATTTCAATATATTATAGTAAGTGTATTATATATGTATGTATATATATCATACACATGCATCTATACAGATCTGTGTTTGTAAACCCTATATGTAGAAAAAAAGACTAGAAGGATTTCATAAATGGTCATGTCTGAATAGTAACATTATCAGTAATTTTCTTTTGCATGTTTTTCTGGAGTTCACAATTTGCAAATAAAAAATAACCATGACTTCCTTTGTTCCCAGGAAAGGAAAAATGACAAAGTATTAGTTAATAAAGAGAAGGAAATTCTAAGTGTGCTCCAAAGACAACAGACATCACTTTGAAAGTGGGTCGGGGAGGGGGTAGAACCAGGGGTCAGGCACCTACACTGAGTCTGCTGAGAGCAAGACCTCTTTGGTTTTGTTTTTTTTTTTCATGGTTTTTTTTTTTTTTCCTTCTGTGTCCTGAGCTCTCTTGCAGGACCTGAGGGAAGCTGTGGTCACTTTGCCCAGCAAGAGAAGAATTAGCGACAGATGTTAGGAATCATCAAGTTCCCTCTGGTTTATAGGAAAAACAAACCTGAGCTTGCTTCTGACCCCACAAAAAAAAAAAAAAAAAAAAAGGACATCGTAGAAGGATCCCAGTGGCTCCCCTGACACTTCCTTCAGAATGAAGGAGGCTCATTCCTTCAAAGACACATAACCAAGGGCTTTGTGCTCTTATTCCACTCTCAAGTGTAAAATTACAGAGGCTGAACTTTCTGCTCACACGCACGCACATACACACACACACACGCACACATGCTTCTACACCAAACAGCGGACTTTAATCTTGGATTAAGAACCGACTGGTTCCGCTGCCCTGGGCTTGTCATTTAACCTCCCAGGAGTTCCCATTCTGCTATCTGGCAAAACCTGGTAATTATCCTGCCCTTGCTGCCAGGGAGGTTATGTCGCAAGGCGGAAAAATAGCTGCAAAGCATAGAGCTCTCGGATACTTGATCAACTTTCTGAGCTAAGTAAGGGCTTTCCTGAGATCATGTCTTGGGGCTAATATTGCTGTGCTCACAGCAGGATAAAGGAGCGCTTTGGGCCCCAAGGTCAGGTCCAGTTCTTGGTTCCCAGTAACAAGTGTATTTTGAATTATTTAAGATTAAAAGGGATTTATTGGAAAATTATCAGAGTAGGAAAGAGGTAAGAGTGTTGGGGCACTAGGCTCAAAAATGAGTAGGGATTATGTTCAGTCTGGAGGGTAACTGCCTTGTACTGCTCTAGCAGCCGAGGTAAGGCTAATTCCACTGCTCCTGCCACCCACTGTCTCCAGCATTCCCTCTAGTCCTTGGGTCACTCACTCCTGTTACAACACTCCAGGTGGCAGAGCGTCCATCCCACGCCTGTCTGATGATTTTACAAAGGCAAAGGAGGAGGATCTGGTCTCCTTAAAACAGCAGTGGAAAGTGGCTTCCTGGAATAACCCTGCCAGCAGTTCCACTCACGATGGGGGAAAAAGCTAATGCCCCTTAGACTCTTTCTTGCAACGACAAAAAGCCAAACAAAGAATCCAGGTCACCACACTGTCAACTCAGTTGAAGAAGGAAATATCGTGACAAAAATCAGTGCTGTATTAGAAGCTAGTTCACTGATTTCCGGCCTCAACCAGCTTTCCCAGTCTTATTTCATTACGGCCTAGAGAATCCAGACTTCTTTAATTAAAGAGGAGCTTTTGTTCATCACAGAGAAAAATACAGAATATACTTACTGATATTCCCCTAAAGAGAATATACTTTGTTTTTAGAGAAATAAAACATCAGTCATCAGGACATCTTTAGTCTTCTAAAGACATTGCTCCACTCTGCACTTTATTTAGAAAGTGTCGGGGCGCCTAGGTGGCTCAGTGGGTTAAGCCTCTGTCTTCAGCTCAGGTCATGATCCCAGGGTCCTGGGATCCAGCCCTGCATCAGGCCCTTTGCTCAGCAGGGAGCCTGCTTCCCTTCCTCTCTCTCTCTCTCTGCCTGCCTCTCTGCCTACTTGTGATCTCTCTCTGTCAAACAAATAAATAAAAACTAGAAAGAAAAAAAAAAAAAGAATAGAAAAGAAAAGAAAGTGTCCCCTGCCCAGAAGACGTCTTCCTGCAGATTCTATTATGATAAGCAAAAGTCATCCATGTTTTTTTTTTTTTAGTTTTATATATTCATTTGACAGAGACAGGGAGAGAGCACAAGCAGGGGGAGTGACAGGCAGAGGGAGAGGGAAAAGCAGACTCCTCTCTGAGCAGGGAGCTGGACATGGGGCTCTCTATCCCAGGACACTGGGATCATGACCTAAGCTGAAGGCAGACCTTAACCGACTGAGCCACCCAGGCATCCCGAAGGTCATGCATTCTTTTGGGCCACGTTCGAAAGCCATCACCGGCATGATGTTTACCTGCCTATGCCCTATCACGGCAACTCTCCAGCTCCTCTGAATTCCTCTGAGATTCCAGGTCTACAATCTTCTGAAGACCATGATACATATGGTTCCATTTCAGAGGGGTGCTACATTCGAACAAGCACAGCCTTCACAGGCAAAACACAATCCCTCGGGCGCCTGGGTGGCTCAGTGGGTTAAAGCCTCTGCAAAAAAATCTTTTAAAAAAAAAAACACAATCCCTCATATCCTGATTCTAAGAAGCCCTCAAACACGAGACACCCTGTTCATCAGGAAGCCTCTCCTCCTTGACCCCAGCACTGCTTTCCTCTCTCCCATCTTTACTATGTACGTAATGCATAAACTTGCCCACCAAGTCTTTCTTTTGTTCTTTTCTGTACATTTTCCAGTTCTGTAGCACTCCCTCTCTGTCTCTGTCTCTCACATACACTGAGAAACTGTCTTGGCAGAGGCAGACTCTAGGGGATAGAAGGAGGGAATTAACATAGAGGTACCAGGAAGCTCTATCAAAGGGGAAGTGGTATTAGAACTACTGCCAGGGTAACAAATTGTATCCAGCTTACCTATCCAATACACATTTGGAAAATCACCTCAATTTCAAGTTATTTGTTCACAGGCAATTTTCTTCCCAGCTGAATTTTGAGATGTTCAGGGATAGAGACCATGTCTCGTTATCTCTTTTTGCTCTCCCAGAGCTTAGCACAGTGCCTGATAACCACATGATATACATATAATGGATTAACAACCACATTCATTTATTAACAATAATCAGCAGGTAACCGGTAGTCATGATTGTACTGTCCGCTGGTGATATACAGCAAATTAATAATTACCTAGCTCTTGATCCCCAGAAGTTCCATTTCTGTCATACCTGCATAGACATCATTCATACAGACTTCAAATGAGGGCTATCTGAGGGATAGGCTCACTACTAGGAGCCCAAAACCCATGTTGATCCTTCACTGAAAGAAAGGTAGCTATGACTCACGCAGTACACACTTTGTTAAAATAAGCTTTAATTTCCTGGCCCCTGGCAGTAGCTCTTAGAAGCAGTAGTGAATGGCTGGGAGGGGATTCACAAGGTGATGAAGGGTGAAGGGTCCTCAAAGTCAGGACGTAGTGACAGCAAGCCCTTGGGTAGAGGTGTGAGATACAACCCAACTCCCCCATCACCAGGGACTTGAAATTTCCATTAGGAGGAATAAAAACTACTTCAGTAGAGTGGAATTTTCTACTTTCCCAAGTCCATGACCTCATTTAATCCTCCTCCAAGCAATGGTGAGGTCCCCTTTCCTATTCTAATGTATCCCTATCTCCATCTACCTAATGCCACACTATATAGCCACATAGAGTAAAAAGGCACTCACCATAATAGTAATAAAATACGGAAAAAAATATTTGGGCCATATAAAAATATTCATAGTATCGTAAAGTGAAAGTGAAATTCCTTTTACTTTATTAAAAAGTAAAAGTGAATTTCTTTTACTTTATTTTTTACTTTTTAAAAAAAATTTTTTTTTTTTACTTTTTATATATCAGTGATTTTTTTTTTTTTTTTACTTTTAAGCAAAATGGTGCTGATAACCATGAATACAGATTATTAGGATTCTATTAGCGGTCAGTCATTTGCCATTCATTTCATCCCCACACTACCCCACAAAGAAAATGCTGTTATTGTTCTAGTTTACAGATGAGGAAACAAAGGCACAGAGAAGTTAAGATGCTTCACAAAGGTGACAAAGCCTAACGGGCCAGTGTTCAAACCCAAGAGTTATCCAGTTCTGGGAACCAAGTCACAACATTAGCTGTTTCCAAGGTAGCATCAATGTATGAAATAATGAACCAAGCAAAACTTCTTTCTTACAAGACCACCATTTTTATTATGCTTGTTTGCAATGCAATTCTGTAAGTGTTGTTTTTTGGTTTTGTTTTTGTTTTTGTTTTTCAAAATTCATTTGGTCGTGATACACTTTGTGCATGTGGAACCAGCATGCTAGCTTGGAGAACACGCCACTGCTTTAGCCTCTGCCTTAAATTCAAAGTCTCTGGAAAGCTATTTGATGTTTCCAATGAAGGCCCGGAGAGTCTCAAAGCACATGATGAAAAATAAGAAAAAGAAAAATCACCTACCATTACATCAGTCCAGGCTCTGTAGTAAGGTGTGATTCCCAATTCTGAAATGAAGAAAATGAGGCTTAGAGAGGCTTGCCCAATTTGCCCAAGTGTTGGAGTCAGATCTCAAATCCAGACAGGCTGACCTCCATGTTTTGAACTAGTGGACTCTGATACAAGGTTCCTGCCACACGGAGCAGTGAGCAGCCCAGAATCTGGGAGCAGGAGGATGCTACTGTGGTAAGAACACATGCAAGAGGACAAAGCCTGGCAGTGACCTTGGGCTGGATCAACTTAACCTCCCCAGGCCTACATGTTTCAGTCTGTAAAGTGGAAGTGATAAAATCTATATTTTGGAGATTGAAATGAAGACTGAAGACAGCACCGTATTGGCCCACAATGGACACTTGATGAACAGAAACTAAAAAATTCACTTAATTCTGAACAGAGCACATATTATCTATACAAGTTTTCTTTTTCAAGGTAAGATGGGTGCTATCATCTCTCCTGAAATTTATTCTGACGCAAGAATGAAAACAGACAGGACAAGGGAGGCAACGTGGCATCTCACACACCTGGTTCATTTGTCTAGTTGGCACAGTTGCTTCAGGGAGTCACACTTGAACACACAGGCTCAGCATGTCCCTTTTAGTTAGTAACTGAATCCTTCCTCATCATCTCCTTCCTTGTCCTCTAATCATTGTTTCTATGTTGCACTGAGGTCCTTCCTCAAAGATCACTGGCTCTCTTCACATCTACACTCCTTGTGATGACTGTTGATCTCACTTGCATATAGCTTATCTAATCATATTGTTACCTAGCCAAGTTCCTTTAACCTGGGCTACCAGAAGTAGTGTCCATGCAGCTGAGAATCATCCAGAACTTCCCCAGACAGTTGAAATCACTATGTCCCTGTTTACCTCACTTTCTGGATATGGGAATGTAAAAACTCTTCAGTCTCTCTGCCCAGACCTAGCCTCTGTCTTTATGTATGGAAGCAAGCACACCATAGTCTCCCAAACCCACTCATTTGATAGTCTCTCTCAATAACATACAGAGTGTTTCCAAGTGTCAATAAAGGCAAACAGATATGTTTTCAAACACACTAATTCTAAACACATTATATACATAATTGGATATATATCTCCCTCTGGTACAGATTTCCTTTCTGATCAGGAGAACCCATCGAGTAACCAAAAATGGGGAAATAAAGGACACAGATCTACTACCACCATAGTACCAGCCACCATCAATGCCGAAGCCACCGCTAGACCAAATGATGATTTCATAAATAAGCAAATTGCACTCCCTCTGGAGTAGGGCAAGTCTGGGTAAGACTTCAACTCTCAACGCCTCACCCTTCTGGATGATCTCAGCAAAGCACACCCCCAGTAACTGTATATGCCATTATTATCTTTTGCTAGATTAGTGTAGTAACTTCTTATCTGGTCTTCATTCTTACTCATTTTTGACAACCTCTATCCTATTTTCAATATAGCAGCTGGATTTATCTCTTCAAAGTGTAAATCATATCATAAGACATTCCTGCTTAAAAGCCTCATCCTTGGAATACAGTATTAAATATTTTAGATTGTTTTATTTATTTATTCTAGAGAGAGTGGGCAAGTATGTGTGAGTAGGAGGAAGGACAGAGGGAGAGGGAGATAAGATTCCCTGTGGAGCAGGGAACCCAACATAGGGCTTGATCCCCGGACCCTGAGACCATGACTTGAGCCACAATCAAAAGTCAGAGGCTTAACAGACTGAGCCACCCAGGTACCATACAATATTAAATGCTTGATATGACCCACAAAACATACCAGATCTGGTCCCTTCCCTCCTCACTGTGAATAATGCCCAGTTGCTTGCTCTGCTCCAGCCACAATGGTCTTCTTTCTGTGTCTGGACCACTACAAGTTTTTTCCCACTTGATGGTTTTTATTCCTTCTGTTAGTCAACTAAGATGCTTATCAAACCACTCCCTCAGTCAGTGGCTCACCACAATAAATTCTGTGTGTGGTTAGGGGGGAGGGATGGTGGATATGTGTGCATGGGTACGTAGTTCAGCTGTGCCATTGCAGAAACCAGCTCTGCTTCAGGCTATAGGATAGCTGACCTTGGCTTCAAGTTATGCATTGGGTTCAGACTCACCCCACATGTATCATCTCTCTCTGGAACCAGTGCTATCCACAGCATGTTCTTTTCATCAAAAATGGTAGGAATACATGAGATTAAACTGAACCATGCAAACACGTTTAAAGTCTTAGAGACCATTCCATTGACCAAATTAAGCCATAGGAACAGGCCCAGCATCAGAGGGGCAGGATACTACATTTCACCCACAGTGAAAGGGTCTAGCAAAGTCACATGGCAAATGGGATCGGTACATAATCTCATAACAGAGGAGTAAATCACCAGGACACATCATCTGACCTACCAGAGTGCTCATGGTTAGCTCCTTTTATCTTCAATTGCAATGTCACCTTCTCAGAGAGGACTTCTCTGGCCATTATAGGCCCAAAGTACATGAATTCCCATATCCATAGTTGGTCCCAACTCACAGACACCCAGTGACTCTCTGCCATCCATTCTTGTTTTGTTCATAGTGTATATATAGGTTAAATTAATTCATTTATTAATTGACTTAATTCTTTATCATCTCTCTCTCCACTAGGAATGTGAACAAGCCTTTTCCCTCTCTTCCTGACTGCTTTAACCACAACTAGAGTACCACCTGGCACAGGGTAAGGGCTCAATAACTCTTGATTGAGTAAATACATTCCAGAAACTTGCATTCTTCTGAACACATGCTTCTCTATTTCTCAGTTCAATGTCAGTCTCTCAACATATTTTCTGTTAACCATTGTCATAAATGAATAAATGTTGTAAATGCGAAGGTGGGAGATTCAGGGAGGATGACTCCATCTATTATGTATACTTGAGAACAGAGGATTTGGAGTCAACCTCCAGCAGCAATTAACCTAAGCCTCAGTGTTGTTATGTATGGAGTGGGAATAAAAACTGTATTATTTCCTCCAAGCATTAAATGCAATGATACATACATAACACTCACATAAAGATGAGAGAATGGCAGGAAGTAATATAAGAAAGGTAGACCTAGCCCAGACAGTGGAAACTTTACAAAATAACGTAAAAAGTTTACTAATGGGAAACTCAGATGGGACATGTATTTCTGAACATTTTCAACTCAATTTCTCCTGTTTTTCCTAGGAACAAGTGGATCAGCAGATCTCTGGTCTGTTGTCACACAGACTCTACAAGTTGGGGCTGGCAGATGGCGACCTCCCCGGGCGGCCTGCTCACCCTTCTATGCTGAGGGACTCTTCACGGCATTCCTTTTTACTGGTTTCCATTCTCCTAAGCATTACTGCAGATTGTGAAACAATCTCTAAATTAATCTTTCAGTATAGCCCCCACTTTTCCATCACACCTTAATAAAACACCATTTTGAGAACACAGAATTGGATTAAACCTTTGTTTTGTTTTTTTTAGAAGATTTGAGGCCTTTATTTCTGAACAGTCTGCCTTCTAGAAGAACTATATTAACAGATTAAGTTTCCCACGAAATAGGTAAGAAATCAACCTGACAGCCCTATTGTGGTAAAAGAATAAATTAAGGTCAATAGCAAGAACTCACTCCAGAGTCAGATCTCCTACTTGAGACAAAATGAAGCTAATTCTCTTATTTCAGAACTGACCTTCAATTAATACTGGCCTCCTGTATAGTCAATTCTCCCATTTTTGTTAAGATGACCAAAATCACATAGTATAATAATGCTTTTGTGGCAACGGCATAAGAAAACAGTCACTCTTGTTTACTGAGAGTGTGAATATATAGTTTTTCCTAAGAGGAATTTGGCATTTTCATTCAAATTTTTTTCAATTTATTTATTTTCATCAGAACAGTATCATTATTTTTTCACCACACCCAGTGCTCCATGCAAACTGTGCCCTCTATAATACCCACCACCTGGTACCCCAACCTCCCACCCCCCACCACTTCAAACCCCTCAGATTGTTTTTCAGAGTCCATAGTCTCTCATGGTTCAACTCCCCTTCCAATTTACCCAAATTCCCTTCTCCCATTCAAATTTTAAGCACACATTCACTTTGGCCAACATGTTCTATTTCTAAGACTCCAGTCTACAGTTATTCTTGCTTAAGTATGCATCATATATACACATACCCATGTGGTAAAGAGCATATAAACATTATATGTAGATGAATCTTTTTTCTACATTGTTTGAATTTGAAACAACAGTATAAGCTTGTAAATTCTTGGCAAAATATTAGAAGGTTGCACAAAATAACCATTCAGAAGGGTGAAGGCCAAGTCAAAGGGATGGTGAGTGGAGAAGCATCAGGTCAGAACAAGAAATATTTTATTTTCCACTTATGGAAAAATGGGTTAATTTTTTAACTTTGTGCATATGTAATTAAGACAATAAAGAGAAGGAAGATGCATCTGTCCCCACAGGATTGTATGCCATAGGCAAGTGAGGGCACCTACCTTCTTTTTACTTCATGTTCTTGGCTCATATGTTCTATTCCCCCCAAGCATTACTTCAGGTTGTGAAACAATCTCTAAATTAATCCTTCACTATATGGTCTATTTTTCCATCAGACCCTAATAAAATATCACTTTGAGAACACAGAGCTGGATTAAACCACCTTCCTGGTTAGTCAGCATACATGTTCTTCCTCAACTTAGAGAACTCACTTCAGCATCTCAAGGGTTCACCCTCAAATGATGTAAGCCACAGGAGAAAATAAGCAAGGAGTCCCTGGCCAGGGAAGGTCAGCCAGCATGATTTAACAACCACCTCATCTGCTGTCATCCTGTGGGAAAACATCTGCGCTATTCTTTGGGTCCTTTCTGGAACGGAAATGTGTCACTCCATGTTGGAGGTACCAGAGCCTCATTGGAATACTGGCCTTAATGAATCAAAATTTATAAATGTAGTCCATGGAAGAGTTTCTAAGAGGGTGACCCACATAAGGTCAAACACTAAAATTCATGCAAGAGGTAAGAGATGAGGTAGGCACCATCCATCTGGCACTGGAAAAATTCAGTCTGTTCTAGGAACACTGGCTGAGTCTCTGTGATACCAGCTGGCAATTCCAACAACAAAGGCCATTTGTTGAGTATGTACTCTGAGCCAGGCATGCTGCTGAGCGCGCTACGTACGTTTTCTCATTGAATACTTGCAATAGGTTTACCATGTTTATCTTACAGATTAAAGACTTGGCCAACAGTTTCTAAGTGGTGAAGCCAGGAATAAAACCACACCAGCCGGATTTCTCAAGCCCGTGCTCTCAACTACTCGACTCCAAGATGCTGTTATTTTTGCCTTGGCTTTCTAAGTGCCTTTTTCGAGAGACAGGGCTGCACAATGGTGGGAAATTCCAGAAGTCTGAGCATTCGTGATCTAGTCTTTCTGGGCCAAGGCTCATCATCACCCCTCTGCCTTTCCATGTGTCCACCTCTGAAAGAGGAATTCTGCCAGACATGTAAGTGATCGCTACATGTGAAGCACACAGTCATCATGGTATTGATCATTTCCCAAGCTATTTTGGTTCGTCCGGGCTCTAAGGATAGAAACCCAACCTTTTGCTTCTTTCTTCATCCCCCTTCATTGTGTTCTTCACAACAACATAACACCGAAAAGGAGATGCTGTTTTCTTCCCTTTCCTGCTACAGAGATAGAGGCTCTGACACATCAAGCATCTCACCCAGAGCTACGTAAACCTTTTCTTAACCTCTCAGAATCTGTTTCCTTGCTGATACACTAGAGATGACACCATCCAACCCTTAGAGGTATTGAGATCACGCCTTTGAAGTACAGAGTGCAAAGGACACACGGGACATACTACAACCTGCTCTCACTGGTAAGTAGTTACTTCACACTTGGGAAGAGTGTTCCACCTGCATGGACCCTGCAGAGGTGACCTAACTTCACGAAACATCATCTGCCCCATGGAAATCTTCCCACCCAGCTCAGGGGGCTATTTGGAGTATTAAATAGAATGAACACTTGACCTAAAACCCAGCTACTGCCTGGTTCATGCTCAAAACAGAATCATCACCTCCCCCAAAAAGAATGCTGTTGACATGTGCCTCTGTAATCCATGCCAGAAATTTGTTGTGTTGTGTATGTCAGCAACATTTTCCCCTTCTCCTGCCCCACCTTCCCTAGACTCCTTAGGAAAATACACAATATTGATGGGATTTTTTTTCCCTTCCTCTGTACATTGCTTTTTAATAGGATAGAGAGCGCCACAACAGGTTCCATCTTTTTTCTCAACTTCCGTCCCCGTCCAAGTCACTGAGCGCCCTGCGGTAAGATGCCTCCGAGGAGGCTATGTTTCGGCCTTGGTCTTATTCAGCAACACGGCTGATGGGGTTCTCAGCTCGAGCCATACGCTTGATTGCATTCCAGCACAGCATTTGATGTGAGAGGAAGGAAAAAAGAATCCCTCTTACTCACGGCTGAAAGTAATTTCAGGGGGCTCGAGACAAAGCAGAGGTGATACCAACCATCTCCTTACAGCCGTTGACAAACTGACACTCTCCCGCCAGCCAATTTCACGCACTTTTCTTTTTCTATCTTTTTGCTTCCCCCTGTACTAGTTTTTTTCTGGACATGCTGGGGGAAGCCTCACAAATTAAACTAGGAAAACTCTGGGTGTCCTGCCGTCTCGTCTTCAGCCTGAGGTTGAAGTCTCCCCTTTGCAAAGTCTTTGCATTGAGTCGGTACTGCTGATTAGAAGACCTGTTCCCACATGCACAGCATCGAGATGTGTAGTTTAAGAACTCAGCAGCTCTACACAAAATATGCTGTACCTGTCAAGAGGCCAGATGATTTATAGATGCCTGGAAGCAAGGCAAAGAAGGCTGGCTAGGGTATGTGGTGTGAGAAGCAGGCAAACAATACCACCAGGATGCTGGAAAGTCAGAAGTGATTTCAGACATGTAGCCCGTTGATGAAGAAGAGGAGTGCCTTCTGCTTATAACTGTTCTCCTGAAACCCAGTTGAGCTGAAACTGTCCCCGATAGCAAGCAGGTACACTGTCCAGGTCTTCTTGGGAACACAAGAAACTGCTTCTCTCCTGCTATTTATGATGTGATTATTCTGTGATATATGATATGAGATATGATGTGATTATGTGTGATAATGCACATGCACAGGGCCATCTGGAATTCAAAAAAGGCCAAAGAGTTCCAGAGTTCTGATTTGAAAACTACTGCCAGCTCATGTGTTCTGAGGGTCAAGTGTTACTTCTTTTAACCCTTGCACTATCCTACCCACCCAGTCATTCTGAAGTTCTCATCATTTTCACAGGGGAAGATCAAGAAATAAAGGGTGCTCTTAAACACCTTGTTCAAACATCACCAAGCTAGCAGGTGTCCTGAGGACACCTAGCTAGAAGAAAGTGTCTGTAAGGAATAGGAAATTCAGACAGTGACTTACCCAAGACAGGAATTGTGTTTCTTATTTAACAGTACAAGGGGAGCCAGGCAGCTATTGGCCTATTGGCTTAATAGTTCAAAAATAATTGCATTCCTGTTGATTCTAGTGGCCTTTGCCTAATGGTGGCAGAATGACTGCTTGAACTCTGGACAGAAAGCCTGTATTCAAGATGGTTGAAAGTCATCTAGGAATAGCACTAGAAACTTTGTGTTTTCTACTAGGAAAACAATGTCTTCCCAGAACTTTCTGAAATTGCCTAGCTCCCCAGTAATGTCTCACTGGTCAGAAATTAGTCCCACAGCCATCTCTACTTGCAGGGAAAGCTGGAAAATACGTATTTAGCCTTTGCAGCCTGCACAGTGGCGGGGGTGGGGGCGAGGCAAAGAGAGAGCTCGTGCTGATTTCTACCAACATAGCAGGGGTGGTGAGAAGTAAATGCCTCAAGAGATACTTGGCAGCAGAAATCAGACAGAGCTTGCTGATTGACTGCATGCTAGAGATGAGGGAGTGGAGGTCAGATATAAATCCTAGGTTTCTAATGTGGTGCATTCACGGACACTGGGAGTCACAAAGAAGGAAAAGATTCTGCAGATGGGAGGTCATGAGGGCACTTGGAACATGATGACACTGGACTATCTTAGAAACATTTAAATAGCGATTTTAAAGCAGTTAAATTCAAGAGTCCAAAGTAAGATAAGTTGTCTGGGCTAGAGAGATGTGAGATATAAGTTTGTGGTTATCAATCATTTTCATCAACTGGGGGCTTCCCACCTTTTTTACCTGTATCTTTGCTCTCTTGAATTCTTTTTTTTTTAAAAAAAAAAAAAGATCTTATTGGGCGCCTGGGTGGCTCAGTGGGTTAAGCCGCTGCCTTCGGCTCAGGTCATGATCTCGGGGTCCTGGGATCAAGTCCCGCATCGGGCTCTCTGCTCAGCAGGGAGCCTGCTTCCCTCTCTCTCTCTGCCTGCCTCTCCTACTACTTGTGATTTCTCTCTGTCAAATAAATAAATAAAATCTTTTTAAAAAATAAATAAATAAAAATAAAAATAAAAAAAGATCTTATTTATTTATTTGACAGACAGAGATTACAAGTAGGCAGAGAGGCAGGCAGAGAGAGAGGAAGAAGCAGGTTCTCTGCTGAGCAGAGAGCCCGATGCAGGGCTCAATCCCAGGACCCTGGGATCATGACCTGAGCCGAAGGCAGAGGCTTTAACCCACTGAGCCACACAGGTGCCCCTGTTCTCTTAAATTCTTTATGGCAGTGGTTCTTGAGCAGGTACAGTTTTGTACCCCGGGAGAGATTTTGAGTGTTAAAACCCAGAAGTGGGGGAGTGAGTAGTCCTATCGGCATCTGGGGGGTAGGACGACAGGAATGCTGCTAAATGTTTTGTAATGCACAAGACATCTCCCTGCCCTGAGACCCACTCATAATGAAGATTTACCCAGTCCAGATTGTCATTTGTGCTGAGAAACCTTGCTCTATGATAAACTCACTTCTGACCTTGACACTCCTCCAGCCCATGTGGTCCCCGTGAGTTCTGCTTTTGAGCTTCCCCTAACTTCCTCACACCTCAGCCATTACCACCATCTTTAAATCACTGTGACCTCATTCCACAGCAGCTTTCCAGAGCTAGCTTCTAACACAGAGACTCCTCTAGCAGTAGCGCATGGCGAGTACTGCTGTGGGCTTGACTCAAATTATGGTTCAAGTCATCCCTAGAACAAGGATCCTTGCCTTATTTGTAACTTACAACCTAAGAATCTCCTGAATATTGAAATCATAGGAAAAGTTATTATAAGTGAATTCAATCACTACTCCTCAGACACTGAATCTAAGAGGTAGCCTAAGGTCTCCAAGGTAACCTTTAGAATATATAAAAGGAATGACTACTTTAGACAGTGTTCTACCCTAAGAAATAACCTAGATTACTGAGTAATGTAAATTGCAGAGGATGGATTTATAACAGGAAATCTATTGCTGTTTGAAATGCATCCCTAAATTTTTTAGTTTCATGGGGAGAAAAGCCAAGTGCCTATAAATGACCATATGATTTCCCTGTAGTGGTCACTCTTACACTTTCCAAATGAACGACTTGAAAAACATTAACTTGCCTTGCCTACAAAAGCCATCCAGTTTCTTCCAATGAGGCTTTATTAACTATGTTAATTTCAGAGACACACTCTCAGGATAATCCAATTGAGTAGAAGCTCTTTTTAACTTGACTCTAATAGAGCCTACATATGATTCTTAAAGACTGATTAAAAAGCTCAGCTACATGTCTGAATTTGTAGAATCTGATCCAATGACGTGGAGAGCAGCAGACCATTAAAATTAATTGAAACTACTAAACCATTTCGAGATTGATTTATTTTGTATTACAAAAAATTAAATAAAATGGGAGGTGCTAAGTTAGCCTCTGCCCTGAAGAATTAGTCTAAAATTACAATTGAAACATCTCAAATGAAATTATTGTAAAACTCATTAAGATATATATTAGGTTTCCAAATCACACTCATGCCCCTTGTAATTTAAATACTGAGCTATTCTCATTTAGAGATAACTTGGATCTCAACAGTGAGCAAGTAGCAAGGGTTCCAACAAATGTGAGCCCCTGGTGAGAACCTGGAACATCTAACCTGTGTAGATCCAGCTGTGGAAGAGAGCCTTTTCTCTTTACAGAGCAGGAAATATCTGAACAGGAAAAATGATTTCTCAAAACCACGACTGTATTTATTATTATTATGTTATTATTATTTTTGCATTTTGCATTCCTCTTTACTGTTCCCGAGAAAACCCAACTGGGAACTTGCTGAATAAAGCGCTCAAGAGAAAGATGAAACATTTAGAGGCTTTCATCCCAAGTGTCCAACGTGATTTCAAACGTGGGCATCCGAGCTGATAGGCAAGGCAAGGAAAAGTAAGAAATCATTTTTCTACAAAATTATCTGCACCAAAGAGGTAAAAGAATGAGCGTGAACCCTCTCATTTGCCAGTCAGCTCTAGAGCACCCCCAAGGTCTCATTCTTTGGTGCTCCCCGACCTTGTGCTCCTGACACACCAGCCTTCCTCAGTTCCCCAGATACAGAGCACTCCCCTCACCTGCTCACCTGCCCTTCTCATCAGCACTGCCTTCATCTTCCCCTTTCCCATTCCCTTCCCTTCTTCCTCAATCTCTCAAAGGACGTGAGTTCCCAGAGCTACAACCTTCCTTAGCATTCTGAGCTTCCCACGAGATGATGCAATTGTAATTGAATAATGATATAAATATGTTTTAATATCTCTCATTAGAATTGAAGCCTCAAAAAGATGTAATGGTCTGATTTGTATTATCATTTTATCCCAGAAACTAGCACAATGCCTGGAACAGAGTGCTCAATATTTGTTCAGTGAATGATTTATATTAAAAATGGTCCCATTTGAGCTTCAGGCAAGAGAAGACCCCAGTTGTTTCCCAGGGGCCTATAATTAGTCAATGTGCATAGAGATCCTACAAGGACAAGAAGTTAACAAGTCTGAAGCCTTCACAGGTAAGGGCAGCATTTCAATCACAGAAATTAAAGATGAGGAAAGTCAGTTAGTTAATCCCAGGCTGGGCAAAAAGAAGCCTTGCAGGCTGCTGAGATTCTAGTCATTCTTTTGTGGCATGTTTAAATGTTCCAACCATTTACTTATAATTAGACACAGTGGGGAGCTAAAATGAACTTTCCCATATAACGCTTTGCCAGCATTTCTGCAAAAGATTGGCAAAGACTCCTGCAAAGTGTTAGCTGTTGCCTGTCACGCAGTTCCTCTTCATGGGGGACAACATGCTCAAACTCCTGCAGGGGCCAGTTAAGGCCAGCAAAGCTGGAGACGAAACAACCCAGCAAACTGAGAGCCCACACCTCAGAGGAAGGAGCAGGCTTGGGTTAGCCACAGTTGACAGCTGCCATGTTAAAAATGGGGGCGCAGTGTGGTTGTGACATCCCCCTATTTTTAAACACTTTTAAAATCACTTTAAAAGTCACTGTGTAGGCCAAACAAAACACATCTTGAAGATGGATACATCAAAGGGCCGTCAGTTGGGCAAGTCCGCTCTGCTATCTTTATCTTTGTTGCTCAAGGACCAGGGCACTGGCCATGGTGAGAGATGCTGCCTGGAGCTGACCCAGATCCTGTAGAGGGCAGAAAACGCAGTCAAAGCCAGGGGGCACCTTCTTAGCCCAACATTCAAAGAAAAACCCCTTTCCAACAACTTGCCAATCTTCCCTCCCTCTCTGAAAACCAGGTTGGTGAAAACACAGTCTTAATTTACTATATGGATGAAAATCACCAGGTTCCAGCTTGTGTTTGGCCACACAGTGGGGCACTGCTGGAGAAAAATTTAACCTCATTATTCTCTTTCCAACACAACCTGTCTCTCTATCAATGAAAGAAAATTATTACCATATTGCTTTTTTTATTTCTTTTACTCACTCATATGCATTGAGACAGTAAAATATAACCAAAAATTTAAATAAGACATATATCCATTACCAAGAAGTACAGACTTTTCAAATGTTACCATGTTTGCTTCAAGTCTTTTCTTTAAATAAGTAACACAAATAAAACTAAAATTTCTCACACCAATTAGAATGGCCAAAATCAACAAGACAGTCAACAACAAGTGTTGGAGAGGATGTGGAGAAAGGGGAACCCTCTTACTCTGTTGGTGGGAATGCAAGTTGGTGCAGCCACTTTGGAAAACAGTGTGGAGATTCCTTAAGAAATTTAAAATAGAGTTCCCTATGACCCTACAATTGCACTACTGGGTATTTACCCCAAAGATACAGATGTAGTGAAAAAAAGGGCCATATGTACCCCAATGTTCATAGCAGCAATGGTCACAGTTGCCAAACTGTGGAAAGAACCAAAATGCCCTTCAGCAGATGAATGGATAAAGAAGATATTGTCCATATATACAATGGAGCATTATGTCTCCATCAGAAAGGATGAATACCCAACTTTTATATCAACATGGATGGTACTAGAGATTATGCTGAGTGAAATAAGTCAAGCAGAGAGAGTCAATTATCATATGGTTTCACTTACTTGTGGAGCATAAGGAATAACACAGAGGACATTGGGAGATGGAGAGATGTGAGTTGGGGGAAATTGGAGGGGGAGATGAACCATGAGAGATTGTGGACTCTAGAAACAAATTGAGGGTTTGGAGGGGAGAAGGGTGGGGAGATTGGGTGAGCCTGGTGTTGGGTATTATGAAGGGCACTGGGTGTGGTCCATAAACAATGAATTTTGGAACACTGAAAAGAAATAAAATAAAATGGGGAAAAAAAGTAAAATTTCTCTGTGTTAACTTCCAATCACATTATCTTCCCCTTTCCTGAAAACTATGTCTTTCAACTGTATCTATCCAATCCCTTTTATGTTTTTACACGTGTAGGTATAATAGCAGCTACATTATATTATTTTAGGTGTTTTAATTAGGACAAATGTCATCATACTGTATGTACAATTCTGCATTATATTTTCCTACTCACTAATATACTTAAAATCTATCTATAAAGGAAGGGATACAGAGAAAGAGAGAGAGACAGAGACTTTATTCCTTTAACTTCTGTATTGTATTCCATCACATGAATTTATCTCATTTTTTCCTTTCCTAAATGATGGCACATCTACCAGAACATAATGCAAAAAATTCCCTCAAAATTAACACTCAAAAGAAATACTCCTATGCGAGACTTGACAAAATCTTTCACATTATAGCACAATCTTGCAATTACTTTATTTTAAACATAGCATCATTGGGGAAGACACATTATCCAAAAAAAAAAAAACAAAAAACAAAAAACCTATGCAATGTTAGCTTTAGCTACTAAAATGATGTCACTTAATGGAATTTATTTTTTTAAAAGATTTTATTTATTTATTCAACAGATACAGAGACCACAAGTAGGCAGAGAGAGAGGAGGAAGCAGGCTCCCTGCTGAGCAGAGAGCCCGATACAGAGCTTGATTCCAGGACCCTGGGATCATAATCTGAGCCAAAGGCAGAGACTTTAACCCACTGAGCCACCCAGGCGCCCCATGGAATATCTTTTTAAAAAGAAGACAGCTAGGGGTGCTTGGGTGGCAAAGTTGGTTAGGCATTTGCTTTGGCTCGGGTCACAATCCTGGTGTCCTGAGATGGAACCCCTCATCAGCTCCCCTGCTCAGTGGGGAGCCTGCTTCTCCCTCTCCCTCTGCCCTTCCCCCAGTCATGCTCATTCTCTCTAGTGTTGTCTCTCTCTCTCTCAAATAAATAAAAAATATCTTTAAAAAAAAACAAAGAAGATGACGGTGGAGAAAATGAACAGAGATCAGGTAATTATTTATGAGGGTAAGACCTCACAATTGCAAGGGCTGTATGCCATCATTCAGAAGCCCTTTACAGATCACTTTAGATCAATACAGTAATGGGTTATGTTGTTGGAAAGCAAACACGTAACTATAGGACAAATGAACAAATGACCTATCCCAATGTTAAAGCAGATGTGTTCTTGTAGCTGGGGTAAAATTTCCAGGGCAAATACCATTGGGGTAAAATTTCCAGGGCAAATATCATTGACTCATAAACTACACAGAATGATAGGCCCTGTGACACTACAGGACTCAGGAAGTGGTTCTTTGCTGATGAGATCCCGATATCAGAGGCACAGAGAAGGAATTCAAGTCAAACCATTTTCTGAAATATGTAATTTCAGAAAAATGCATTTTAGTTAATATTTGATGAATATATGATTTCAAATATGCATATTTAATAGAGTTGTTATTTCTTTTATATCCCTAAAAAGTTCTATGCTCAATTTGGTCCCAAACCTCTTTTTTAATTTTCTCAGTGAAAACACGGTAAGTGGTCACTGTATATTTGGATCTGCCTTATCTTTATTTAGTCATATGTAGCAATGAGTGTTCTGGTACAGTCTTTCTCCTGCATGTGGCCAATAATAAGAATTTCTCCAGTGTACATGCCCAGAAGGAGGATTGGCATATCACTTTCTTACTCTGCTATGTCTTTAGAATTCTGTACTTCTTCTCAAAGGACTTCTTGTTTTCTAGGGGTCAAAAAGCCAGCAAGAAACAGGCAGAAATCCCCAGTCAGCTCCACTCAGAAGTCTCTTTAATAAGGGAGCTTTTCACAGACAGCAGCTCCTACAAGAGATTATCGTCCCGGCTGACCCCTCCCCCACCCTTTGTGAATTAAGGACTGGCTAGAGTCTCCATCTCAAAGGACCATTCATAGGAATGGGTCACAGGTCAGTTGTAAGAGATTGTGTCCCTTACCTATTATCCATGTCTGCCGAGTACACCGCCATCCTTATTAGTATGAAGTTCAGGTACCAGAACAAGCAGTAGTGCATGGCCTCTGAGCACTCACTCCAGGGCACTTGAAGGTCTTGGTCATTTCAGAGCAGACAGAGGCCTCAAGAGGCAAAGAGGCCCGAGATTAAGGCAAACCCTCCCCTAATTAAGCTAAACAGTAAAAGTAATCAAGGATTTGAGAAAGAAGCAATTAGAAACTTTGAGAAACAGCAAACCCAGAAGCAAATCACAAAAAAGAAAATTTCCTCAGTTCTCTATGTGCTTATTCTTTAAGTCTGTCCCTTGCTCAAATGCAAGCTCAAAGTGCATCAGGAAGTCCTCCCAGAGAAGACCCACCTCCAGGGCACCTGGAGAAACTCAGGGACACGAACCATTCTTTTACAGGCATGGGATCTGATTAACAGTTCTACTTCTGGACAGCTGTGGGGCCAGTTGCTTCAAGGCTCAGTTTCCTCCTCTAAAAGAGGAGAATAAAAATCCCAATCTTGTGGGATTACTGTGAAGACTACATGTCACAATGCATACCAGGTCCCAAGCATGGTTTGTTACATGAAAAAGTACTTGATACAAGTTAGCTCTACTTTTCACTTTTCATTTTAAAAGCAAGTAAAACCAGTACTAATACTAATATTAATACCAACACTAATACTAAAGATGCCACCAATGCATATTTATTACTCTGTGCCACTGGTCCACGTCATCTCCTTCAACCTTCGCAAGCAGCGTGTGACTAGTTTCAGCTTCACTTTTACCAATCAGAGAACTCACACTCAGAAGGCTCAGTAAATTGTCCAAAGTTGACATCGAGTGAAGGGCAGAATTGGGACTAATGCTAAATGAAGCCAATTCTAAAGCCTCTTTATTCTTTAACAGAAGTTCTAGGTATTTGAACTATACCACATGATGATTTATGTAGAGTGAAATGATCACTAAAGCTGAGCTAATATATACTCTCCATAATTAACTTTTTTGTAATGAGAATACCTGAAATCAACTTTCTGAGAAAATTTCCAGTATTCAATAGTGTATTATTAAATACAGTCATCATGCTCGCATTAGATCTCTGGAATTAGTCATTCTATGTAACTGCAACCTTGTGCCATTCACAACATCTCATTTACCCATGTCACTGCCCCGGGTAGACATTGCCTCCACTCTCTGCGTCTATGGATTCAACTTTTTTTTTTTTTTGTTCTACATATAAATGAGATCATTCAGTTTTTCTTTCTGTCTCTGGCTTATTTCACTTGAAATAATGTCCTCTAGGTACATTCACCTTGTTGCAAATCTCAAGCCTTTCAGCATCAGAAACCACCCTGCCCAGCTTACCCTGCTGCTGGTAAACTGGAGTGAGAGAAAATCTCTGGGAGGATCTAATTTATAGATACTACCCAAGAGTGGGGTACAATTCAAAGTCCCAAATGATACTGGCTTTTTAAAATTTCTAAGCAGTGTGAGTCAGGGGTTTCCCCCACAAAGTCTGCAGGCAGTTTATTCCCCACACCTCTTTACTTCAGGAACTCTGGGAACATGACAGGGAGAGCTGGTCACGAACTCTCTTGTTCTCAAGCTTGACTGCAGGCTCCAAACCAGGTCAGTCCCTCAACCTCTTTCAAATCCTGTGCTTCTTACCCTAAAGCAAAAGTCAAAGTTTTATTCAAACACTCAGAGGATTCAGTTCACTCTTAATGACTGAAAAACAACTATGTGGGTATTTAAAACAAATCAAAACACCTACAAGAAACTGACTGTTTCTGCTGGGGGTAAGAATGCATTTGGGACTTGCATTTGAAGGTGGAAATGTCTAATGTACTAGAAAAGTGACTTGAATCCAAACAATTAAGTTCTCTGAAAAGAACAGGCACTGAAACAACAGAAAAACTGATCCATTTTCCTCCCTTGCTTGGTTTATTTTATTTATTCATCTACTTCTTTCTTTCTTTCTTTCAAGATTTATTTATTTGAGAGAGAGCACCTGGGGAGAATGTCAAGCAACCTTCCCACTGAGCACAGACTCCAACACAGCTCTCGACCTCACGATCCTGACATCATGACCTGAGCCGAAATGAAGAGTCAGACACTCAAGGGAATGAGCCACCCAGATGCCCCATTCATTCATCTACTTCTAAGTACTCACTCTGTGGAAAGTGCTTGGGATCAAGGGAATCAAAGCACCGTCCTTAACAGCAAATTAACACCCAACAGGGCAGATGATGCTATGCCAGAGGGAAGCACAGGGTGACATAATAGTTAGCGGGCTCTGCTCCATACCAGGTCCTGCACCTCATGTGTGATATCTCCTTTAACTCTTACAATCTAGCAGGGTCCTTAGTGTCACAAATATGGAAACAGAACTGGGGGACATGACTCATTCAAGATCACACATTTACTAAGTGACAGAGATGAAATATAAGTTTAGATCAACCTAATTCCAGAACCTGATTTTTTTTTTTAAACATTCATTTATTTTAGAAAGAGAGAGAGAGCACTCACAAGAAGGAGGGACAGAGGAAGAGAGAATCCCCAGCAGATTCCACACTGAGCACAAAGCCAGATGTAGGGTTTGATCCCTCAACCTCAAAAGCATGATCTGGGCTGAAACCAAGAGTTGGACACTCAGTGACTGCACCACAGAGGCACCCCACAGACCCTGATTTCTTAATAACTTTGTAGTGTTCTCATGGAAGCATAATAAAGGCAAGATTTCACTCTTCTAATGGCTGAATAATATTCCATTATATGTGTATATGTCATATGTACGTATGTATATATGTGTGTGTGTACCTATGGGTACACATATATACATACCCCTTCTTCCTTATGCATTATCTATTGATGGACACTTGGGCTGCTTCCATAGTTTGCTTATTGTAACCAATGCTGCAGTAAACATAGGGGTGCATAAATCATTCATATTCTTTGGGTAAATAACACGGGAATTAAAATTGTTAAGAAACAAAGAAAGCATAATAAAGAGACACAAAATCTGCAGTGAAGGGCAATTGTGGAAACCTCCTCAGAGGAAGCAGCCTCTCTGGTCTGAAAAGTTATAAGCAAGGGCTGGGGGAGGGAGAAAGGATGGTTAATGGCTTCGTGGACCCAGAGAAGCTGAAGAACAAGCTGGGGTCAAAGCCATGAAGCTGGGTTCGACCCACTATAGAAAGCTAAGAAGAAGGGACTTGGTCCAGGAAGTCACGGGAAGCCACTGAATGATTTTAAGCAAGGCAATTACATGTCTGGATTTTACTTTTATAAAGATCACTCTGACTGTTCCGAGAAAAATGTATCAGAAAGTAGCAAAACTGGGTTGTGGGAGACCTATCTGGCTAAAAACAAGACGGACGCTAACAGTGGCAGCTAGCAGTCCACGTTGCAATGACTCAAGAAAAAGGTTGAGAGCCAGACAGGCTATGTAGAGCACAGGATTATACAGCTAGTAAATGACGGCATTAGGAAAGATGCCTTCTTTTATTTGAAAAGTGAGACTGTCTAATTTGGAGAAGTCTTTACTTATTTTTTGTAGTATACTGCTACATGCAAACAGCTAACCAAAAGTCAACTGAGATGTCTTGTTCATTAATCTCTCTTCAACAGCAAGTAAACCACTTAATACTGAACAAGATTAAGGCAAAAAGGTCTCAGACTCATATAAATAATGATGAAGTAATATAAAAGCCCTTTTTATTAAAAATAATCTAAATAGGTGTTGGTGGGGAAAGGAAATGTCTGTGGCTCTAGGAAGGTAGCATAAGGAATCCTTGAAGAATTGCTCTGTACCTTGACTTTGATGGTGATTATGCAAACCCACATATGCTAAAAAGGCAAAGAACTAAATTCTCTCTCTCACTCACACTCACACATAAAGGAGTGCATGCAAAATTGGTCAAACATGAATAAGGTTAATACGTTGCATCAATAACAACTCCCTGGTTGTGATAGTGTACTGAAGTTATACATGGTGTTACCACTGACAGAAAGTAGGTGAGGATTACACAGGATCTTGTTAGTTCCTGCTATTGCATGAGACTCTACCATTATCTCAAAGTATTTTAGAAAATAATCTAGAATAATAGCAGCTCTCAATTTATTTTGAGTTACAAGGATAATATAGTATAAACTATAAATTTTTCTCCACAAAAACTCCTGTGAAAAATTTTTCATAGAATTTCATCAACTTGAAGAAGACACAGAAATTCTTCTGAATCTCTATATTTTTCCATTACATAGATGCTGACAAGGACACCCAGAAAATTGATGCTTTGCCCTTCTAAGGATAGAGTTGGGTTAAGACCTTTTACTCTAGAGCAAGACTGCATTCAAATCCTGACTGTATTATTTCCAAAACTGGACCACTGATATTGGGCCAGTTTTTTTAAACTGTGTCTTGTGTGCCTGGGTGGCTCAGCTGGTTTAACGTCTGCCTTCAGGTCATGATCCCAGGGTCCTGGGATGAAGCCGCACATAGAGCTCCCTGCTCAGTGGGGAGACTGCTTCTTCCTCTCACTCTCCCTTTGTGTTGTCTCTCTCTCTCAAAAATAAATAAATAAAAATCTTTAAAAATAAAAAAAAAAACAAAACAATCAAAGTGTCTTGGGTTCCTGACCAGTAAGAAGAAATTTATAATTTTACACACATTCATAAGGACTAAGTGAGTTAATGTAGTAAAACCCTTAAAAGAGTACCAATCACACTGTTAATATCTATTTGGTCGCCATGTGCCAGTTCCTTCTCATCTTTTCAGTTTCATCTTTTCCGGTGTTCCATTCCCAAGCTCTGCTTTAACCATAACTGCTCCTACATCAGAGCCTTCACATACGCTGCCCTCTACCCGAACCACCACATACTCACACCCATTGAACATGCCAATCTCTCTATGTCATCCTTCCCATCTTAATGCCAGCATTAGTTCCTCAAGGAATTCTTCTCTGACCTCACTACCAAGGTCAGTTATTCCTTTTAGAAGCTCTTAAAAAGTTCAACGCTACATAGTCGAGATGTCTGGGAAGTGTTTCCTGAGTTCCCATCCAAGATGGTGACAGAGGAAGACCCTGAACTCAGTTCCTCCATGGAACTCACCAAATTACCCCTATTTGTAGAACAATTCTCCTAAAGAAGAACTGGGGATGGCTCCAACAGCTCCTGAACAACCGAAGATAGAACAGCAAAAGAGAACAGCAGCAAGACAGACATGGTAACACAGGGAGCCCCCAACCCCAATGATGTGAAGAGCAGTGCCCAGGGACAGTACTGAGGGACTTTAAACATTCCTCTGTCCTTGAGCACAGAAAAAAGGTGCAGTATAAAAGAGCAACTAGCTTGTAAAAGAGACAATGCTATAACTCTGCCCAGTGGGAGAGGAGCTATTGGAACTCTCTCCAGGTCAGAAGAACTGGAGAACAACCTGGTTTACATTACCACCCAACCAAAGCAGAGTCTGGACACTAATCAGAAGGAGATTTTGATCTCAGCAACCCCAGGGTCTACAAGCCCATAGCAGCCCCTGTGGCTCTGGGACACAGAAAATAAGTTGCGGGTTTGGGTTTTTTTTTTCCCTCTTGTCTTATTTTTGGTATTTGGGTTTTTTTTTTTTTTCTTTCTACTTTCTTCTTTTTCTTTCTTTTTTTCTCCTGTTTTTCCTTTTTCTATTTTTTTCTTCTATTTTTATCATTACTATAATTATTTTCATCTTTCTTTAAAAATCCATGGCTTAAAAGAACAGCTAGCATATAAAAGAATCAACCACAGAACCCCACCAAATGGTGGAGGGAGCTCTCTGGGTAAGAGGGGCTAATGGACAGGGTGTGCCCTCGCCCTCTACCTGGAAAACACAGACCAAGTCTGTGTTTTGCACAGTCAAGGCACCCTAACCAGCCTGTCACCTCACTGGGCCCTGGGTCCCTAACCCACACCAGCCCCACTGTCCTACCAAGACAGCCACGGGATAGTGTAAACCAGATCACCCCTGGATAGTGCGCATTACAGTCCCAGCCTTCATGCCCAAGTGACACAGGCAAAACTCCCCAGAAGACTCCAGACCAACACCCTTTTGGCTTCAGACCCCTTACTACAGTGCTAGTGCAGAGCACTCCAGTACATCCTAACTGATGTCTGCTTCAGATCCAGGCACCCTAAAAGACAGCCTGGAATACTCCCACGCATGTGGCCTTGTCTCCGGCTCACAGGCCAGAGCAGCTCCTACCCTGAACACCTTGGGACCCTGTCTGACACCTAATTCAGCATCAGCTGTCTTGCCAGGTCATCTCAGAGTCAAGAGCCCCAGGACACTCAGCTTGTACCAGATGCAGCCTCAACTCTGCCACCAGAGAACATTTTGTGCAGAGATCCCGGGAACCACATTGGCTCATGCCCATTAAGCTTTAGCTAGGCTGTCAAGATGCCTCCTACAGAGAGCTACCCAGGACCTCCAGGCCCATATCACACCTCAACTCCAGACACCCCTTCAGGACACGCTCTGCACATAGAGTCTACGAACAGCCCAATTTACAACCACTTCTGCTTCAGTGACTCTGCCAAGGTGCCTTCTGTGTGTGAAGCCCCAAGTCCCCCCAGCTTATACCCACTGTAGTTTCAACTACTCTGCTAGGGCAACCTCTGTGCAGAGCATTAAGGGACCTCCTGGCCCACACAGCTCATCAACTTTAGCCACCCAGAAAAGGCATCCCCTGCACAAGACACCCCAGCCTATTTGAGCGTTATGTTGTGACAGTGTGTCTGCTCCGTGGAGGGGTCTAGGAACCTCGGCCTATGCTAGCCGCAGCTCCAGCCAGCCCACAAAGTCACCGAACACACACAATCTATATGGGTGATGAGCATGCATAAGACCATTCCTTTACGTTTAAGACAAGTAGCTCTTCCACCTAATCCACAGAAGTAAAAAACAAAGTCAAGCAAAATGGAGAAAGAGAGGAATGTGCTCCAAAAGAGACAATAAGGAAAAAATCTCAGAAAAAGAGCTAAATGAAACTGAGATGAGCAATATGCCTGATTAAGAATTTTAAGTAATTATTATAAAGGTACTCATGACCTTCAGTAAAGAGATAGAAAATATTAGAAAGAACAAATAGAAGCTGAAGACAATGAATGAAATAATGAACACCTGATGAGCATAGATGCAAAAATCCTCAACAAAATACAAACAAACTGTATACAACAATACATTAAAATGATAATTCGCCATAATCAATATAAATCACCATAAATCACCATAATCAATCAACTTATTCTGGGGATACAAGGATGGTTTAATATTTGCAAATCAATCAACCTGATACACCATATAAACAAAATGAAGGATAAAAACTATATGACCTTGAAAGATGCAGAAAAAGCATTTGACAAATTTCGATATCACTCATGATAAAAATTCACAACACAGTAGGTTTAGAGGGAACATACCTCAACCTCACAAACCTAGTAAAACCTAATAAAAGCCATCTATGAAAATACACTGGCTAACACCATACTCAGTGGTGAAAAACGAAGAGTTTTTTCCTTTAAGATCAGGAACAAGACAAGGATGTCCACTCTCACCATGGTACTGGAACTTCTAGCCATGGCAATCAAGCAAGAAAAGAAATTAAGAGGCATCCATATTGGTAAAGAAAAAGTTAAACCCTGACAACTCTTCCAAAAATCTGCCAGAATAAAATGAATTCAGTACAGTTGCAGGATACAAATCTAATAATCAGAAATCAGTAGCTTTTCTATACACTAATAAAATGCCAAAATCATAACTTTAAAAAAAAACAGGGCAATTTAAAAATTTAGAAAAGAATAACTAGGAATAAACTTAACCAAAGAGGTCAAAGAACTATACTTCACCAACTATAAAACACTGATGAAAGAAACTGAGGAGGCCACATGCAAATGAAAAGATATTCCAATCTCATGGTTTAGAAGAATTAATATTGCTAAAATGTTCATACCACCCAATGCAATCTACAGATTCAATGCAATCCTACTGAAATACTAGCAACATTTTTCTGTTTTTGTTTTTTTCCGGCAGCACTTTTCACAGAACTAGAATGAATTTGAAAAACAACAACAACAGAGCTGAAGTATCACAATCCCAGATTTTAAGATATACGGCAAAGCAACAATCATCAAAACAGTATGGCACTGTCACAAAATAGACATAGCAATCAATGCAACAGATACAAGAACCCAGAAATAAATCCATATGGTAATATGGTCAATTAATCTATTAAAAAGGGAGGCAAGAGTATACAAGGAGCAGAAGGACAGTATCTTTAATAAATGGTGCTGGGAAAACTGGACAGCAATATGCAAAAGAATCAAACTGGGCCCCTCTCTTATACCATATACAAAAATAAACTCCCAGTAGATTAAAGACCTATATGTGAGAGTTAAAAACCATAAAAATACCAGAGGAGGACACAGGCAGTAATTTCTCTGACACTGGACACAGCAACATTTTTCAAGGTAGTTCTCCTAAGGCAAGGAACACAAAGCAAAAATAAACTATTGTGACTACAACAAAATAAAAAGGTTTTGCATAGCAAAAGGAAGCCATCACCAAAACAAAAAGACAACCTACTGAATGGGAGAATATATGTACAAATGATTTATTAGCTATGGGGTTAATATCCAAAATATATAAAGAACTTCTACAGCTCAACACAAATAAAACAAGCAAACAGATTAAAAAATGGGCAGAGGACCTGAATAGACAATTTTTCTGAAGAAGACATATATATGGCCAACAGATATATGAAAAGATGATCAATATCACTCATCATCAGGAAAATGCAAATCAAAACCACAATGAGATACTACCTTACACTTGTTAGAATGACAAAAATCATGAAGATAAGAAACAAGCAATTGTTGTCAGAGATGTGGAGAATAAGGAACCCTCATACACTGCTGATAAGAATGTAAGTGGTGTAGCTACTGTGAAAATAGGTATGGAGTTTCCTCAAAAAATTAAAAATAGAAATACTAAATGATCCAGTAATTCCACTACTGGGTATTTACCTAAAGGAAAAGAAGACACTAATTCTAAAAGATATATACACACCTGCATTTACTGCAGCATTATTTACAATAGGCAAGATATGGAAACAATCTGAGTGTCTATCAAGAAACAACAGGTAAGGAAGATGGGGTATATATACACAATGGAGTATTACACAACCATGAAAAGGATGTGATCATGCCATTTGTGACAACATAAATGGACCTAGAGAGTATAATGCTAAGTGAAACAAGTTAGAGTGAGAAAGACAAATATCATGTAATTTCACTTGTAAGTGACATCTTCAAAAAATATGAACAAAAAGTAAAATCAGATCTATAAGTACAGAGAAATAATGGTTGCCAGAGGGGAGGGAGGTGGACAGCTAGGGAAAATGGATGAAGGGCGGTGGGAGATATAGGTTTCCACACATGAATGAATAGGTCACAGGCAAAAAAGCACAGTGTAATGAATGAGTATATTCGGTGACACTCTAATAGCAATGTATGGTGACAGACGGTAGCTACACTTGTGAACATGGCATAACATAGAAACTTGTGAAATCACCATGTTGTACAGTTCCAACTTATGTCACACTACAGGTGAGCTCTACTCAAATTTTCTAAAAATGTTTTTTAAAATGTTCATTATACACCTGCAATGCTACATGACCAACATGTAGCATTTTAAACTCACTGAGATTAAAAACTAGATCTGATTTGGTTCTCAAATCAGTACCCAGTGTACCCAGCACCTATCCCAGTGCTAGTCATTGTAAATACTCAGTAACTATTTGTTAAGTGAGTGAATAAAAAATAAACATATCATGACAGAAGCTGACACTCCTATGGTACTTTACAAAGAAGAACGTTCACCCAAGAGAGGGCAGGTTTTCTTCTCTACCATCAGTTCACAAGAGAGAGAACTTGTACACAAAGGGATCTTGTATTCCATCTAGTATTTCACTTTCATTTTTTTATAGTAGTTAAAGGATTTTAATTCACTTATTCTTCATAAGGCACACTAGAATACATGGAAAATAACAGAGCCATAGACAATCAAAATGCCATTCTGCTTTGGACCTTCATTCTGAACTACACACGTGCATGCGCACACACACCCACACACAGTCTGTCTCATTCACACACAAAGATACCCGAGGAGAAAATTAAATTTCTCCCAGTCTTTTCAAGATTCAGATGCATATCTCATCAATGTTTATTCATATTCCCACTGTACTGATTCTCAAGGAAGTAAATGGTACTTAATGAGGAAAAAAGAAGCAACTTCGAAAGAAAAAATAAAGCTTACATCACGCTCTCCTCCATCCCCCAATTATACTCCTAATCTTCCTAGACACTGTATCCAACGTCTCCTCCAGTTTTCTATGCTATGGTGTATTATCGAAAGGTCCCACAGTTGGATTAATTGGATCAACACTGAAGTTTTCATTTGCTATGTGAGTTTAACAAATTAATCTGGCATATAATGAAATATTGTGCAACAGTTTCAGAATGGATATTGCAAATACTGCCTTGTTCAATTACTGTCAAAATGCACATACAGGAAAAATATGAAAATCCGAACATATAATTGCAGACTTAATTACCACTCTGTGCTAACCAGAGGCAATCACACTGAATTTGTCAAAGCATTTCAACTAGTTATAAAGTCTCTGTATAATTCCAAGAAATGGGAACACATGACCAAAGACAACACAGAATTCACTAAGTCTTAATTTTCCTCGAGTTGTGAGGATGGCACAGGAAATGGTGATTAACCAGAGCCAGAGAGTAGGGGAGGTAGGGAAATGTTGATCAAAGGGTACCAAGTTTTAGTTATACAGGATAAGTAAGTTCTAGAGATTTAGAGATGTATAGCGTGGTGACTATAGCTAATAATATGGTGTTTTATACAGAAATTTCCAAAAAGAGTAGATCTTAAGTGTTCACCACACACACACACACACACACACACACACAGTAACTATTTAGAAAAAAAACTTACCATTACTCTTCTTAATCAAATAATCATCCTGAAATTTAACATGGAAAGAATATGTGCACGAAGCCCAACAGGCCTGATTTGTCCTGTGTCCCGGTCTGTGGCCTTGGGCAAATCACACCACCTTTTTGAGCTTCACTTTACTTAGCTGAAAGATTAGTAATACCTAGTAAAGGGGGTTGTTGTATATATGATGATGACAATAATAGTAGTAGTTTTAATAATAGCGTGGGGAAGGGGCCGGGATCTGACCTCACAACCATCTACTATGGTCGGATTGTTCCAGAGAGGTAGCCTGGACACTTGGATGGACAGAAGTGTTTCCATCCAACAGACCTGCGAGCAGACCTAGAAATGTTGGCATCACCTTTCCTTCAGCTACTAGTTGGGGTGGAAAAGGGGGACACACTTGTCAGCTGTATGCCTAAAATGAGGTTCTTCTGTAATTCTTTCCACAGCCTCTGTGGACAGCAGCTGCCTCCTGAGGCAGCCTGGAGTATGGAGGAGAGAGACGGAAGGATGAAGCAGCTCAGAACAAGGAACTAGCCTTCGAATTCATTTGCCAAACTGGAGTCCTAAAGCAGGCTAGATGTCTGCAGATGCCCCCAGTGGGAACAACTGCTGTGTACCTGCTTGGCTCAGGGTAGTTAACCTCCTGATGAATTTAAACTGCCAAAAAACCGAACGCCATAAGCAGAACCAGCCCCTGTCAAAGACCTACTATGTGCCAGGAGCTTCTGCTACCCTGTCTTCATCTGTGAAATAGGGACAGCTGTAAGAAAAGCACCAAACTCTCTGGTTCAGTGAAGGAAGCAAGCAAGCAGATACAAGAATGGTCAGACAAGGAGTTTTCTCTGGACGACAACTATGACTCAGCTCTTACAATTTAATGGTTTAGAAGTGCTCGAACATAGGTTATCTCACTTGAATTATCTTGAGAATTGTGATCAGTATGAAATTCAGCAACCCTGTCACGTGTCCTTAAAGACAGACTACTCATTTACTGTTGAGCACGGATTGAATGCCTGCTAGGTCTCAGATACTGTCCTAAGCACTAGAATACAGCTGTGAACAAGGCAATGATCCTGCTTTAAGAAGGCTGACATTCTAGAGAGGAGAAGGGAGTTGGGGTAAATTGGAAGGGGAGGCAAACCACGAGAGACTATGGACTCTGAAAAACAATCTGAGGGGTTGGAAGTGGTGGGGGGGTGGGAGGTTGGGGTACCAGGTGGTGGGTATTATAGAGGGCACAGCTTGCATGGAGCACTGGGTGTGGTGAAAAAATAATGAATACTGTTTTTCTGAAAATAAATAAATTGAAAAAAAAAAAAGAAGGCTGACATTCTAGTCATCTAATAGAAACAGCAAGCATCAGAGAACTACAAAGACCACGAAGTAACCGATGATGCAGAAAAACTGTGTCTGTTTTAGATTCGGTGATAAACAAAGGAATCTGAGGAGACAGCATGTGAACGCAACTACATCAAGTCCATGTTTGTATGTCCAAGAACTGTCTCATTCCTGCACACCCAGTAAATTGTTATCATTGAAAAACAGTTGACACGCAATGTTATATTGGCTTCAGGTGTACAATATAGTGCTTCATAAAGTCAAGTCATTTCTTGATTCAATTATTGATGAATTTGTAGATCAGCTAAGTATCAAAATGCCTGAGGTGACCATTTATGTTGACATTCTTCCTCCTCACACCTTCACCAGAGCAAGTACTATATATAATCACCATGATCTGCTTTACTAAAAGCAACAAATCACACTAGAATATTATTTCACACTCTCAGGGATTTTCACTTCTATTTTTCCTTTGATTCTGAGAAGTGGGTATTGTTATATCTGTGGTACAAGTAAAGAAACTATACTTGCCACACATCAGATGGCAAGTGGGTGACTTCTAGTTCCACGCCTTTTCCAAAATATACGTCTAGCAGAGACCACTTCATGGAATCAACATGTACTAAATCTCTAGAGCGGTTTTGCTCATTGCTGGTTGATGGAGATTACTCAGTGATGAAGACGTGATATTTGACCTTATCAAGCTCTTCATTTAAATTGGAAAAACATTTAAATAATTACCTAGCAAGTTGTTAGAAAAACACAACACCTCAGGGAGTAAGGGATAGAGTTTCACAAAGGCTATGTTTAATCTAGGCCTTGAAGGAGGAGTAGAGGTTTACCAAAGACACAATGAAGAGTTGGCAGGGTTGGGGGGTGGGCGTTGATCCAGACCAAAATGACCAAACAGAAACAGGAAGGACAATGATGAGTTAACAAAGCAGCCATCAGACTCTTATGACTGAGGCAGAGAGTCAAGGATGAGTGGGGAGAGGCAGAGGATGAGTCCTATAAAGTAAGCAGGAGCTGAACTCTCAATGGTACCAAATGGTAAGCTGAGGAATCGGGACTTTGTTCTGTCTGAAATGGAAGTCACTGGAGCATTGAGAGCTGTGAGTAATAACAGTCCATCAATAACTTCAAAAAGCGGTCTGGAGGTAGAATAGAGAATAGAGAATCCAAGGCATGGCTGGGAGCAGGACAGCACTATTAACCGTTGTAATCATCCAAGGAGAAGTGCAGCGTCTGGAACTAGGACATGCCAATTACCCAAGAGACGAACACTCCATCATGGCTGGAGAAATAATGCAAAGAGGAAAAAACAAATATCTAGACATGTTATCTTTATCAAAGCCCTCTCCAGATCCTGATACAGTCTTAGAAAGTGTGTGATTGTTTGTTTTATTTGGAAATTAACTCCCTGAAAGAATGTTAAGCCCTGAACTTAAATCTGCTTTTGCTTGAGAGTCTATCTACATCTATATTCAGACCAAGAGGGCTCTTTGATCTACCTTATTCTGTGGGTGATGGTCCCCTGTTGCCCATTTCCATAGTATTAATAAGTGCATCTGAAGGCAGAAGCCATCCCACAGCACATGCACACTTTCGTCTAACCTTGGGTCTGTGGCAGAAGTCTGAGTAAGACACCTCCTGGTTTCCACCTTGAGGTGTTATGCTGGGTCTCCAGCCTTGGACTGTCGTGAGTCAGACTTAAAGACTTGGCCCACTCCTTCATTTACTTCCTCTCTCCTAAAAAACACTGTTCAGACAAAGTGAGGTAATCACTGTTTACTTCTGGCTAGTGTCAAAAGCCACATTTTGCTGGTCACATGTGAATCAGGCGCTTCCCCCAAAGGGTAAAGGCAGAGAACTCTGACCTTGATAATTGAAGAAAAGGGCTAGAAAACCATTTGGCAATTCTCCTACTATACTGGGAATGTGACTCATCTCAAAGCACTCTTCACGCAGCTCAGGCCAGGAGAGAAATAAGGACTGGAGGAATCTGGAAGGCTCATTGCTCATGCTGATTTGTAGCTCCCTGCACACTGCGTCAGGAAAGCCTCTGGGCTGCTTCTGGAAATATGAATTTCTTGCTCAGTTGCAGAAAATTGACTGATGGGTCCTGGATCAACAGAACTGTTAAGTAGGTATAGAGTAAGTCTAAATACCTACCATGACTCGCTAACCAATATCTACTCTACGTGTTCTACTGCTAAATGTTTTTGTATCAAAAATAACCTAATCCATGAGAGACTATGGACTCTGAAAAACAATCTGAGGGATTTGAAGTGGCGGGGGGGTGGGAGGTTGGGGTACCAGGTGGTGGGTATTATAGAGGGCACGGCTTGCATGGAGCTCTGGGTGTGGTGAAAAAATAATGAATAATGTTTTTCTGAAAATAAATAAATTGAAAAAAAAATAACCTAATCCATCAAAGGACCTGGATTCAAATCCTAGCTCTGCCACTCACTAACCAAATGACTTGGAGAAAGTTAGTGACTTTAAGTTAGTTCCTCAGTAAAATGATAACAGTAGAAACAATCACACAAGTGTTATAAAAAATTAGACAACAAAATATAAGGCACTTAGCATAGTATCTGGCACATAGTAAGTGTTCAGTAAATGTCTGCTGACAGACTACTGTTATCTTCATGCATCATTATCAATATCTTATTATTCTTCCCTGCCTTGCCTTATTCTTCTGTTGTAGAAGTTAAAAGCCTCAGTGTTAAGATTAGCTTTCTAATCTCATGTAGACCATTCATTAGGTGTATGATAAGTCTTCTTTCTCAGCAACAAGATAAGGATGTCAATAAGAATACTTACAGGGCTTGGAGAAAGATTAAATAACAGATACAAGGCTAGTAGATGGGTCTTGACACATAGTACATGTTCAATTTATGTCATCGTTACCATTATCCTAATCATTATCATCACTATTTTCAACACAACCTTAATTTTACTGCACACACAGCAGTTAAGAACCATAATGTCATGTGTGTCCACAGAACAACACAGAAGTCCCTGCTCTTATCTTTCTACAGATGACTCCTTAGGACCTCCGTCCCCAAGAATTTGGATGGATCCAGGCCTACATTGGAGTTCCACTTTTCAGTTCTGATGCCACCACTAAAAAAGGGGATATGGAAGGAATCCTTACACGTTTGGTCTCACAATAAGGAGACAGAGAAAGAGCCCTCTGTAACAACTGGGAAGGCCTGAGAGAGAATATCAAAGTTCCTGTTCATGTTTTCTCTAGTATTAGGAATAGTGAAAATCAGTGAAGGAACAAAGGATAAAAGAACACTCTTTAGGCAGACTGGAAATAAAGCCTTTCCTAGGTATTACACACCTGGTTCAGTGTTTCACAGTCACCAACTCCTTTCTTTCTCAACATTAGCCCTCAGAGCATATAATTATTAGCCCCAAGTGGGACTGAGGCTTTAAGGGACTAGGTGACATATCCAAGGGTAAACAGTTTTAAGAGCCAGCACTGACTTGCCCTCTTAAAAACTGCATTCTTTTTTATATAAATCTTCTCACGGTAGGTATTACCACAGTCAGATGAAAAAAGTGGCAGATTCATTCAGTAATGCCTCCTGGATCTTTATATTTTGGGTTTCAAATATTTGTATACTAAAAAATACCTGAATTATCTATTGCTACTCAAAGAAAGCATCCACACGAGCAACTGATGAGGTGTCTCTCCATTTGCACGTCTTAGATGCATACAAAGCAATTCAGACTGCCTTGTACAGGCTGTCAGCTAATGAGCTCTCTACTCACAGAAGTATTCAAGCACCAGGTGATCAATCGCATGACTGAGGAGATTCTACATTGGGAAGGAATTTGGACTCCAATATTTTATTTACTCTGCAATATATCAGAGTATTTACTATAACAAAAGGAAATAGCAAATTGATTATAAAGGTATATTGTTATGAAAAAACAAACCAACCAGATACAGGCCCTTTAATTCATTCAGAGGGTGGTAGTTTTTCACTACACAAGAAAAGAAGAGGCAAACATTTTTCAAATTGTGTTCCATGGTGCATAAGTATCTCTCCTTCTTTCTTGAGAAACACAGGAAATGTTTTATAATTATAAATAGGAAAAGAAAAGTAAACATATTTTTAAGAATGTCAACCATATGACTCTTCTGAGCCTTTTACCTGTTAGTAGGCATTGTAATATCTAAAAAGGGACTAGAGCATGCACCCTATACCCAAATTACGTGATCACAAAGCCTCTCAGCAGAACAGTCCAGGAAAGCACTGCCTCCCTAGAACATGCACGGGCCATGGAGTAAGCAGACTGAACTGCCTCCCCCGTCACCAGTTAATTACTTAGAGTGAGTCCTCATTAACCCAACCAATGCACTTCAATTAAACAAGACGATAAATGCAATACAGCTGGCTCCTTGTGGTAGTTGCCCAATAAAAGCTAGTTTCTTTCTTGTCATCACCAAGTTGAAAAGACCAGTGTTGTATTGTGGAAGTGATTGAACATCCCAGGCCCTATTATTTTACCTATAGAAGGTCTCTATTAGGTGACCAACTATCGCCAACCTGGAAGTGGACCCGTTTGTGAGGTGACTTTAAAAGACTTTCTTCTTATTGAAAGCATCATTCCAGCAGTATTCTGCTATTTCCATGATCTAAGACTAAGCTTTAATATTTTTCTAAGATCATACTTGTCTGACAGAGTTTTCAGGATGCCTGTGACATAAGACCTACTCCCGGACAACAGTTTGTGAGTTCATCTCTGCTACTGCGCCGTATTATAGACCCTGCCTAGCTTCAGGACTCCCAGAGGTTTTATTTCTAATAGAGACATGTGTGCCTTCTCTGGCTACATATTTCCCTTAAGTGCAATGTATTTAAACATACTTGAACTTGTTATCATCTCAACTTTGCCCTTTATTCAAATGGCTATCTCTGCACATCAGTATCATCTTTTTCCTTTGCACTGTACATTTTCAAAGACCTTTTGGTGATAATGTCCCTCAACCCCCTCAAAAGGTAGATAGTTTTAATTACTATTTTCCCATATCCCAAAGAGCTGATGTGACTTGGCCAGGGTCACACAGCTCGTTAAGAACAAATGACACTCATTCATGTGCTCCTGACATAGCATAGTCCGCAGTCTCCAAGAAGAACCAAATTCAATTCAACAAATTGGGGAGCTCTCATATATTAGGCACATAATAGCAGATTTTATCACTCTCTCTAATATATAGGGGGATTACTGTATTATTTTTAAAAGGGAAAAATGTCCTGAACTTATTTGCCAAGAGCTATTCTCACAATTGCTTAATTTCAAAGAGAGGAAGCCCTCTAGGACATGAGAAGAAGGGTGTGGAAGAAAGGATACAGTATGTCCAAAATTTCATAGTTGCCAATGTTCTCCAGATCCCATTTCGGCTCTTTCAGGAAAAAGATCTTACTCTAAAGATGAAGCAAATGGCCTCAGCCATTCATCATATCCAATTGTTTCAGTCATTTCTTCCAGAACAATAGCTTATTTCCCTTTATTGCTTTTAGTTCTAACATGTGACATAGTAGACTTTAAGAATGGGCTAAGTTATGTGCACATCCATATGCCTGGATGGTATTTAAAGGCTTGATATTTAAAGGGCTTGACATTTCCATTACAACCAATTCCTCTGAAACCAATTTTAGGGGCTAAGATGGCAGACCAGCCCCTCGCCTCACATCTAATCAAGGTTAGTTAAATGCGCAGTGGAAAAATACCACAAAGTTTGTGTTGGCCTGGCTTCCACAGTGTATGTCTCATTGACCAAAACAAAGCTCTTTAAAAATGAAGACAGTAAAAAGACCTGTGGTTCTCTCTACTGCTCAGTTAAGGGAGGCTAAGGGACAGCTCCACAAAAAGAAATGGGTTTGAAAATTGCTGATGCATCCTTTATCACTGCAATTTCCACAAGGTTATAAAAGTCATGCTTGGATAAAATCTTGAAAGTGCCAAAGCAATGATCTAAGAAATGAATGCAGATAAGCCTTCTCCATTTTAAATTATGAGCAGTGGGACTAGAATAGAAATGATATCACTGCTGAAGAATCTAAAATTAAGTATGTGAGTTTGCTCATTTGTGTACAACAGGACAGTAAATCATTTTATGGACGTAATGAGTTTGAAATGCAGCTGCCAAGAACTCTCAACCTTGGCGGTGTTGGTTGGCACTGGGGGAAAAAAGGTCTTTATTTCTCCACGACTTTGCAAAATACTCCAACATGCCCATTGCTGTAAGTCGCTCTCTTGTTAATTGCACATGTGGGGACTGGGGGGGTAGGGGAAGCTGGGGTTTGTTTGTATTGTGTCTTTAAAAATGAAGAAAGAAAGAAAAAAAGATATGGTGCCCTCTCTCTTGGAGTCCATAGAGAACAGGCTACTTCTGTGAAGTTCAAGGCAATTAACTTGGTCCTGGCCCCTTGGAGGCTGTAATAAAATATCGGCTTTCATACCCACATGAAAATAAGGACACAGCTTTCTTTTCAAGGCTTAAAAAATAATAACGTGACTCAAAGGGTGAATAAAAGAAAATGTAATTTATCTTCTGTCCCTTTTCCAGTTCATTTTGGTTCATATTTCATGAACACATGAATCCATGAAGGACTTCTGAGCCTTTTCAGAGGAAACCAAAATGGGGGAAAAAAAAAAAAAAAGAAGTAGAAATTATAAGAACTTTGTTGTGGAGGAGAAAATTCTTAAATTTCAAACTATACTTAAAATTTTTTTAAATGAAGTTACATAAATATTACCAAAATACCTGCAGAAAACTGATTTTAGAAAAAGAAGGAAGTCAAAACAAGAAAATTAGTATCAACTGTAAAGCCATCTCTGGTCCATTTGTGAAAGAACATTCTTATGCATAGTTTGTCTTTACCAAAATTTTATGAAACCATCCACATGGTTTCATAATATGCATGTTTTGTTCTGAGTTTTTTTGATCCTAAAGAAACAAAAAGGCATGAAATTTCTGAAGGGAGTTTGGGGAAAGAAAATGGAAGAAAGAAAACCAGGTAGTATGGATTCTATCAACTGATTAAATGGAAAAACCATCTTGAACTCTTAACTATCTAATTGCAGTTATGAGTGTGTCTTCAAATTTGGGGGTACAATGAGAGGGCAGAAGAGTTACATTTACTATAATTAAGACTACATTTATTTAACTCTATCCAGCTGACCTTCTTCTAATTCAAAGCTGTGAGAACATCTACTGAACAGTTTAAGGTTCAGTGCCCAATATGGTAGCTATTATCCACATGCATTCATTTACATGTCAATTAATTGATATTAAATTATATTAAAAATTTCATTCTCAATCATGCCAGCCACATTTCAAGTGCTCAAAAGCCACAGGTGGCAAGTGGTCACAGCATTGTATAAGGCAGATTACAGAACACTTTCATCGTCCCAGAAGGTTCTATGACATAGCACCAATTTAAAGCGCTCAGCTACTAAAACGTCTGTAGTGCCAGAAGAGAGTGTATGGTTGTGTATGTTACCCTGTATACCGTCATTCATGAGACTTTTTGATTCTGGCAATAGTTGGTGTTGGCTTGTTCCTACTTTCATTTATCCTTGCTTATAATTCATGGTGTTACCTGAAGAAATATGAAAGCCTCCTTGCCTGGATGGATGGATGGTCCTGTGCTCGGTGGCATCCAAAGACAGAGGAGCGATTTAAGCAACCAATCTTTCCTGTGCAAAGTTTATTGATATGAGGACACAGTTATGAGCTTCAATGAATGAAGCAAATTTTTGAAGCCCTTGTTAAAGAAAAGATTTATAAAGGCTATTTCCTGCTCAAAAGCACATAGTCCATCAGCAGAAAGCCTCACTGCATAACTCAGTATACATGACAGCATCACCACAAATCATCTTGACCAATCATGTAAAAGGCCTCCAGGGAGCCCAGGAGCAACTTTACCTGCAGGAATCAGAATTACTGGATGCCGGGCTTCTGAGGATGTAGAGGCAAGAAAGAAAGAGAGAGAGAGAGAGAGAGAGAGAGAGAAACCAGACCCAGCCAGAATGAGGAGTCACACTCAGAGAGAAAAGGATGACCAAGACAAACTATTTCCCCTTCCAAAAATAGAGCGAGCTTTCTGAAGTCCTCCCTCTCTCCTCCCCTCCTCACCTGCCTGGTGATAATGGGGCTCTTCAAACCCTTTCATGTTTGCTCACCTTCCCCTGCAGAAGGGAAACAGTTTTTAGCCAGAGATTGCTCCTTGCCTTTTGCAGAAAGTCAGCAGTGCTTTTCTAATGGGTGACATCTAAGTGGTAAACAGAGCCAAGATGAGTTACTCACAGGACACCAGTTACGAGTCCTTGAACAGTTTCATTTTGAGGTTGCACACACAGTCAAGAATCACCAGTATATGTGTACATGAAGAACTAGGTCCATTTTTCCCAAATCATGTGCAACAAACCATTCATGGCTGAAACATCCAGGAATTTGCTTAAAAACAAAAACCAGTCTTTTGACCCCAACCAGAGGTATTACATCAGCGTCTGGGGCAGGAGCCAAGGATCAGTATTTTACAAGCACTGCAAGTGAATCTTTTACACACTGAAATTTGAGGATCACTCTACCAGGAGATGAATCTGCTTCCTCCTCTATGTCTTCTCCTCTTTATCTTGCTTGGAATAAGAAAAATATACTTCTGATACATGAGAAAAGTTCTACATCTGTCACAAATACACTGTAACAATGAAAGCATTAATAAATATTTATTGAATCATAATTATATTAGCAAAAATGTTTATAATCCTGGAACTCTAGCAAACAATGAATACCTCATAATTGTAATATGGTTAATTATGATGAACCCACTATGGTTTTTATTCATTTATTAAATTGTATGTTTGCACAAGGTTCTTAATAATGTGAGAGCACAATGTGAAGTGAAAAAACAGCTTACAATATTATTTATCAAGTATGTTCACAACTATGAAAACTGTTAATAATACATGAAAAAAAAAGTACAAAAGCCAAAATGTGAAGAAAAGTAGTTGGCAAAGGAAGGAAGGAAGAAATAAATTAGTTGGCTCCAAGTAATGAAATTATGATTTGTTGGGTTTTTTTACTTATTTATTTCTCCTTTTCTCTCTTTCTGTTCATTCAATTAGCATTTAAAAAGATTATAACTAGCAGGGGTTGGAGTCCACTTGGCTGGCTCCGTCAGTACAGCATGTAACTCTTGATCTGGGGGTGGTGAGTTTAAGCCCCATACTGGGAGTAGAGCATATTGGAAAAAAAAATCATAATTAGAAAAAAAAAGTAAGCTTAAGCTAAAATACACCAATTTAAGAGTCTACAGTGCCTTGTCTATCATAATATTGTGCATTTGGCACAATATAATGACTTGTATCTCAGTCTTAACTTATACATATGTAATTTGTATGTACTGTTTACAAATGTTGGAATTAGACTTTTAGGTTTAATACTCTGCAAACGTTTTCTGTCCATTGTCTCTTTAGCTGATTCTACCTGTATCTTCCTCTGTTCATTCATAAATTTAAAAAAATAAAAAAAAGTAGCAACTTAATAAGGGGAAGAGAAGAGGTTGTAGGTTGCTAAGTCTTATAAACAAAATCTGGGGTAACCATTTGATAACAGAATTTGGGCTTCCATTCATACAGAAGGGTATCTATCCACAGCTGCTCCCTGTGACACTGTCCATAGAAAAACTAAATAAATTACGGCACATTCACCCAAAGGAACATCCTCAGATGGTTAAGAAAGAGGAGTCGTACCATGGGACAACAGAACATGATGCCTAGAAAGTCCAAGTAACTAAGATTCTGGATGTAACTACCAAGTTACAGGAAATAAGAGAAATGGAGGCAATCAGAAAAATTCAAGTGTGGGTCAGCTTTTAGAACATATTAAGGAATTATGGGACACCTGGGTGACTCCGTAGGTTAAGGGTCTGCCTTTGGCTTAGGTCAAGGATCAAGCCCCATGTCTGGCTCTCTGCTCAGCTGGAAGCCTGCTTCTCCCTCTGCTTCCAGCCCTCCCCCTGCTTGTGCTCACTCTCTCACTCTCTGTCAAATAAATAAATAAAATCTTAAAGAAAGAAAGAAAGAAAGAAAGATAACATTAAGGAATTCAATGTGATAACGGCATGGCATTTATTTTTTCAAAATACATATCCAGTTTTTAAACTGTAAATTATATGTGAAAATTCAATGCTTGAGATATTCTTTAAAATACCTCATTTAAAAAAAAAATACCTCATTTAAAAAGTAGAGGGGATAGATAAAAACAAGTTCGCAAAAGTGTTCATTTCTGAAGCCGATAGATATATGAGGATTCTTCATGCTATCCTCTCCATTTGTTTAAAATTTTCCATAACAAAGTTTTTTTAAGCAAAATAAAATAGATTTTCACAGGATAATAAATCAATGATAAACATAACAACAGTCATAACAAATAAAATGATGTAATAGTACATTTTGCTATGTAATCAGCTAGCTCACAGAGCTTAGTATGTGTGAAGTACTGTTGTGAACATACTGTGTAGATTAACTCCCTTCATCTTCGTAGTGACATTGTAAGTGGGGTATTTTTACAACTCCACTGCAAAGACAGGAAAACTAAGGCACTCATAGGTTAAACAAATGATCTCAGGTCACAGAGCTAGTAAACAGTAGAACCAAGATTAAACCCAGATTCCGGGGTGGGGGAAACAAAAAACAAAAACACCCTGAATCACTGCACTGGCATTGTTACGGACAGGATGCAAAATGATTCCAGGATGTCTTATTAAGAGACATAATCAAGGTGCAGTCTTTTGTACAGAGCACGTTCCCCTTTTCACTGTATTACTTGTACACTATGAGAATTTTTTTTTCATTTTGTAAACATGCCAAGAAATTATAAAGGAAATTCACTTTGGGAGAAGAACCTATGGGTGGCAAATGTTTAATTCTTTATGAATTCCTGTTCTGTTTTGATTTTTTTTAACCACATGCATGAATGGCTCTTTTACATCAAAAAGAATGACTTGGATTTTGAAATAGGCCAATTTTGTTTTCTCATTTATAATTTTCTAACTAAAAATAAAGCCGCTAAAAACCTTACTGTTATAAATTAGTAAAATTTAAAAATTTTTAAATTAATATATTTAAGTATAGGAAAATGAGATAAATCTTGAGTTTCTGCATAAAAGCAAATTCATCATTAAGTTAAAAATTTTTATTTTTGTTGCATTTTAGAAATCAATATGCCAACATGAGACATATGTGTATCTTAAATGGTGTGGAATGATACACACCAAATGGGTAATGGTAGTTACCTTTGAAGGTAGTTATCGTTATTTGATGTCCCTAAACTATCCCCTCCAGTCCTGCCCCAAACAAGCTGAGCCCACATTTTGGTCTGTGGACCCTCTGCTCCTTCCAGTGTCTTCTCCCTTCCTTCTTGAGAAGTGGGCTTCTTTTCTATTCATGTTTCACATCTCTACTCATTTGTCACTTCCTTGGGGACAGTTTTCCATGACCTTCCTCTTTAGGTCAATTATCCCTATTATGTGCTCACTTGGTGTCATAGCTGCCTTCATAACACAGATCCATTTGAAATTTCATATTTGCTTCTGAAATCATTTGAATACCACCTGACTCCCCAGGTAAGCTGCACTCTCCATGAGAACAACTCAATTTTTATTTACATTGTATCACCATTTGCTCCATACCAAAGTGTGAGCTCTTGGTAACTACTGGATACACATCCACTGAATGCATTAAGAAAACAAAGGCATTTATTTTAATAACCTATTTCTTTCTTCCTAAAGTTTACTGTGTTCTGTCTGGGCCGAAGAAAAGTTAATCAATTAATATATTCATTATCATAGAATATATTCAATATAATTAATATTTTTATGGACTTTAAATTGCTGCTCTTTATTCCTTTGGTATTATTCATGGCAGGCAGGGGTTTCTTTGATTTCTGAGTGTTTAGGGAGGTTGGTTTGTTTGCTTGCCAATGACTTTTATCACCTTATTCAAGTTAAAGTGTTCTGCTAACATAACCTGAACCAAGTGAAATTTTTATCTCTTCCTCAAACTCTCTCTCTCTCTCTGAAAGAAGAGTAACCAGTAAAATTTCAATTTGGAGTGCCAACAGCTTCACGTGGCATCCACGGGAAACAGGGAGAGGTTAACGAGGTCTTGACAACAGTCCCTGAGTTCAAATTGGTAGGTTTTTTCCCTTCAAACAACCTTTCTGTATGGAACCTTGACTATCCGTAATTGTCACATTTGGAGGCCATCTAGAAAAAAATGAGGCACTAAAGCTTCACTTTCCTTCCAGAAGTCAAACAGTTCATAAAGTTGGTCATTGGGTTCTTTTATGAGATAAGAATTTTCTCGCAGTCAACTTTTCTTTCTGAGAATAGGGAGGGCAGTATAATTTCAATTTGAAGTTTGAGTGGCTACAGGGGGTCACACTGAGATGCACTCCAAAAACCAGGAAATAAGAAAGATTGGATTTTCTACCATGAGTCAAAAACTACAAAAGGAACAAAATGAAGTAGAATGAAATTTGACAGAAGAGCAAGGTGAGGGTCAGAATATAAGAAAAATATCAGAAGTCACACAGCTAGCAAGTTGCAAGGTGAGACTTTTGATCCAAGGCAACCTGTGCACCAAGTTCATGCCCATTACCACGATGGTAAGGCTGCACTAAGCACTCGAAGGTAGCCCACTGTCAGAGTCAAGAAGAAACATCACTGTCCTAATTGACCTTCCTGTAAACTATCGCAATCTTGCAAATGAACTATTACTCCAAGCACACGCTCACCCGGCCAACTGCAGATAATAATTTGGTTTCACGGATCCATTTGGATGGTGAGGTAGGAACGTACTAATTAAAAGATATATATACTTAGCCCCCTTATAAATTATATTAATATAAATTAATAAATTGCATCCTGTTATTTTATATAGCAGTTGCTTGTGAATTCAGTTTACCAGAGTCCCTCCTAGAGACTAGAGTGCTCTCAGGACCTGGCTCGGGACCACAGCTGGTTACTGCCACCCCTGGGCATGTGTCTGACAGACCAGCTGGCTTCTCAAAGATAAAACATGTCCCTCAGTGGTCATGTGTACCTTTTCTGCTCCCACAAAATTAAAGAGAGTTCATTTTAAGTTCGCTGGGTGCACAGTAGCACCTTTGTGTGGTCTTATTACAGAAGATAACAGAATTCTAACTACTTAGAATTTTTGTCAAATCATCCTTCTAAGAGCAAAGAGGTCAAGAAATGTCCAATTTGGAGCGATTATTAGTGACCAACAAGTTCACAGAGAGGTGAATTGAGACACAGCAAGATCAATACATTTAATGAGGGTGACAAAAGTGCCCTTAACAAACTTTAGTTGCATTAAATTCCAGTATAGGTGCTCATGTCAAGTTGGATTTTCTTCCTGCAAACCCACATTCTGATATCTATTTGCAAGTACAAGTTCAGTTTGAGGCCAATGAATTCATACAGAGCTCAAAGAGAGTTTAGAGAATCACCAAAAAAAAAAAAAAATCCTTTGTGTATAAGGTCAATAAATTTAGCATTGGATCATTTACATCAAAAATACAGTCACCTTTTTGGTGAGTTTTTTTTTTTTTTTTTTTTCCTTCAGAACATTCTCCTAGTCCCAAGACATCAGAGCACATCCAATTTGGAAATTGAGGTCGGTGCATTAAATGGCAAATTTGCTTAGAGTTTTCTTAAATCATGAAATCAGAGAACTGGAGGGAATCTTTGGCATCATCTAGTCTATTCTCAAACTCACGTCTAGGAAACCCCTGGGATGGGAGGCAGCAGGAAGTGAAGCCATGGGGGTTTGTTATTTTCTCAATGGTATTTATTTTTAAACATTATCTTTACATTGAAGTAAGCATTGCCTATATGATGGAGTAGAAAGCGGGGGGGGGGGGGGGGGCGGAGAAAAAACTCTTACTTTTTAAAGTAAGACACGATGCTTCAAAGATTTTTATCCAGTAGTGGACTAGTTGTAGCTGCAGTCAAAATTCTTTGAGGACCTGCAAACATTCCTCTGCTCTATTTTGGTGGGAGAATCTAACAAACACTGATCTAGTACCGTTTTAACAGCTAAGAAAACAGGCTCAAAGAGGCCACAGAGACTAGGCCAAGGTCACACAGCCAGCATTAGAAACTGAATCAAGACACCTACCTGTGCCACGTGCTTTCTCTCACCCAGGCCAGCAGGGTGCTTCTGAATGTCAGGAGCTACTCCACACTCCCTCACTTCTCACACCCAAAAGAGCATCTTCCTCCAGACTGCAGGTTTTCATAAGAGGAGACCAAACTTCATTGCCATGAGAAATAACTTTTATGGTATGCATTTGGTGGTTTCTCTGTTCCTTAAAGTTACTCACGGTTACTCCTGCACAGAGAAGTATCAAATAACATAGCTGGTTTGTATATACAGACATCTGGAGTCTAGATCGTAGGGAAGTTGTTCATTTATGAAATAGAATCCATTAAGGCAGTGTTTCCCAAAATATAACACACAGATCTCTTGGGACAGAATTACTGGTGATTTTTGTTAAATATGCACATTCTTGGGCCTCACCTTGCTTACTGATTCAGAACCCCTGGAGACAGAACCCAGGAATCTGAATGTTTAACCAGTTCCCTCAGGTCATACTTTAAGACTAGAAAAATACCACCATACATATAGTATAGGACCAGAGAGGGCAAGGGGGAATAAGATGATATATTAACATCTTGTATTCCTAAGGCTCAAATGGCAAAGGACATCCATATACAATCTCTCATAGGGTTTTAAAAAACTGTGACAGGTAGAGCAAGGGAAACTGGCTTGACTTGCAAAGGAAGGAAATGAGGGTCAGCTGACCAAATGTATTTTAAACTAAATTTGAAAATAAAGAAAATACATCCATAAAAATACCCATAAAACAACAAAGCAGGTGTAACCACAAGAAGGTTTATGTGAGAAACAGATGGGGAGGTGGGAATAAAATGTCCTGTGTCTCACAGTCTCATTCAGACTCTTTTTCCCTGTATATAAATGGGAAATAGCACTACTTCAGATTAAAAGAAAAGGGGAGGGGGAGTTCAAAAAAAATAAAATATTAAAACATGTATAAGTACATGACATTATTTCCATCATACTATCAATTTTCCAAGGCATTTTCCAATTATTTTATGTTAACATGATATTGAGGAAGCAACAAAGGAGCAAGAGGAAAAAAATGATTTCTACAAGAAACTAACTAGGAAACAGAGGATAAACTGAGCACAATCATTTTAACACTCAGTATCTTTAACAGATGTAAAAACAAAGTCATTCATCAGAGAAGACACAAAATTAAACCACAGGTGAGTAAATATGATCTCCAGGATTTAAACAATGTTTGGAAGAAGGCCATCATGTATAGCAATGTGGAGATGAAAAGTTTTATGTGTCCCCTTCCAAGACACAGACTTGTGAAGAGGGAAACATGGCACAGCCACATGGAAATTCACAAACTTGAAGGAGAATAGCAGTGGGGAGCAAGAGCAAAGAGAAGGCAAGTGGAAGGGACAGGTTAGCCTGCCAGACCACAGAGTCTGGCCAGAGAGACAAAAATGGTCTCCTCTAGGCTCAGATCTTTAAGTTGGCTCAGCTTTAGGTCGAGAGATGGAGTACTTCATCTCCTTCCCTGCCACCACAATTCCCTCAACCACAGGTTCTCCGTGGAGATTTCCAGATGTTGGGCAGTAGACACCTTTTCATCTGAGCTATTTCTCACTGAAATCTGAGGAAATGCCTATTCTAATTCAGAGGAGATGGACTCGTGCTCATGATGGAGAGACAAGTAACACCAAGGAGAGGGGAGATGATAAACAACCCAGCCTCACAGTTGAGAGGACAAGCGTTGTAATCTGGAAAAAGTTCATCTCCCCATACCTAAACTTTCTTTTTTTCTTTTCAAAGGAGTAATACCTACCTCAAGGACTTTCCTTATGGATTAAATAAAATACATGTGAAATACCTAGGAATATGTTTGACACACAGTAAGTTCTCTGTCATTGGTAATTTCTTATTAGGTATCAGGAAGACTTCTTCGATTAAGAATGTATTTTGAACTTCTCCGGGTTCTCAACATTTGCTTAGCAAAGTCTACTTCAGACAACTGATAAGAAAAACTGGAGAAGCCACCCATGATGACCTACTTTTGTTCTCTGAAGTCTCATGGAAAGGTGTACATGGGGAGAGTGACATGGCTTTACTGTTATAGATCACACAAATATCTGAATATAAAACAACTAGGCTAATAAATGGTGTCCTTTCTATCTCCTGTAGTTCTGGACTCACACAGGCCATTCATAAAAATCAAGCCTTTCCTCAGACTAAGACAAATTCAGGTGGAAAACACAGGATTTTATTTTCTGGTACTTGTGTAATAAACTTGCATCAACTGTGCAATAGAAAGATGATCTACAAAGAACATAAGTAAAGAAATAAAATTGCCTTCAAGAAGAAAAAAATATTTCTTTCTTTCTCTGAAAGGATAGTTGCCTGAACTTTAAAAAAAAAAAAAGGTACAGGGTATGTCTGATAAAATTTTTGTACTTATTTATAAGGTTGCAAGAGATGGAAATGAGACCATATAACAAGGTGGCTGTAATTATATGCTCAAATCAATATCTACTCTCTATTGCAAATTCTGCTCGGTCTTTTCCCTGTGGTACCTCATGTTGGTTTGGTTTTATCACTGCTTATAAAAATTTATCTGAATAAATTAAAGGAACCAGGCGGCCTTTTCATCAGAGTATAGTCATACAGAGATCATCTGCCAAATGTAATGTTCCTTCCTTTTTTGAGACCCTGGAAACATTTTCACCATTTGACATGCAAGAATCTTCACTCTTATAACAATCAGTGCAGAGAAAAGGCATCGTAATCAAGGAAAATGCCTACCAAATTGACTCCCCTCCTAAAAGCCATCTGTGTATAACGACTCCCCGTAGCAACTGTAAAGTCATAAGCAATCGGGAGAGTTGCTCAAGCTAAGAGAAAACGCAAATCACAGAATTGAGAATTATAGGACAATAAAGTCAGCCTGGCCACAGAAGATCTAAAATCACCCAAGTTATAAAATGTGGAAGAATAAATCTTGTGTTATTTCATGCTTATGAAAGCTAACATATTTACCAGCTTATGCCAGCTCCCCACTCCCTTTCTTTTGTTTCAATTTAAATACTAAGCAATACAAACATTTTCTGTTTTCTGTGCTTAATTGGTAACTAAAGGCTAGATTGGTTAGATGCCTGAACAGCCAGAAGAAAGGGAAAATCGAGAATCTCTTTACAGCTCTAAAATTGCTCTGTCTTTGGTCACATGAAGACAAAATAAGATAATCATACAATTGCATTGCTGTGGATCAAACCCTCAAACCCTTATTTTACAGCTGGGAGAACTAACTTCTCTCCTTCATCATCCTCCCAACCTCAGCCTACTCATCTTCCCACATTCCCTATTTCAGGGAAGAGCATTTCTTAATACCAGAGATGGGAGAGCATCATGTCTCTTAGGTCCGCCTCTCAACATCTCTCATGGATAACCATTTCCATCTATCCCCATGGTCTCTACCCAAGCCACTGGCTTCATCGTCTCCTTGTTAGATGGCAGTGCTTGTATCCAATGTCGCCCCTCCCTCCATCTTGCCCTCCTGTCTCAACCTGTATGCCCTCCTCGGTCAGGAAGCCAGAGCGATGCTTCTCAAGCACTAAGCGTATCACTCCCCATAACATTCTTTGGTAATTTTTCATCCACTCTCAATAATGCCTATGGTCCATAACAGACTCACAAGACCCCTGATGACTTCTGCAACTATATCTCTTCCATGTCCCCCATTCTTTTTGCAGGAATCATACTGTACTTCATGTAATTCCATGCTCCCTCTCACCTTCCCACATTATGCTTCTTTTGCCCAAAATACTCCTCCCCTTTGTCTTCAAGCACTGACTCCTACTCATGGTGAGGTTGCAGCTTAACTGTCATCTCTAGAAAACCTTCCTGACCACTCTCTCAGATGCAGTTCTCCATTCCTGTAATGTATTCTGAAACCTTTCTCTGAAACTGTGACAAGGAACTTGCCCTACTTTATTGTTATTGCTTGTTAGTTGTTTGTCTTCTCAGCCAGGCCACAAGTGTTATGATATCAGGGACCAAGTCTCTCTTGCTAATGCTTATAGCTTTTCACTCTTAGGAAGTTTCTGAAACATAAGAGGTGTCGAAGTTCTATTTTTTGAATTAATAATTCATTAACTATGTAGTTGCTCAAACTGTTAGTGAGCTAGTAGTATATTGAGGACTAGATATCAGAGGGATTTTTCATTACTAATTCCAGGCTCTTTATTCAGTGAATATTATATTAAATGTCAGAACACAAATAAGCACTGAATATTACTTTGCAGTTAAAGTATAAAGCACTCCATTGCTTAATCCTAAAACCCATCCTGAAATTAGGTAATTTTTATAACCTCATTATAAAAGATGAAGTTGTTTCCTTCCTTCTTTCTTTTCTAGTTCAGTCAAAAAGCCCCACCGCAGGTTCAAGAGGATTGGGAAAGGATTCCAAATGGGATAGCACACCAAAAGGGTGAGGAGTTTGCCTATGATTTGGAGAATTAAGCACTAAGTAAATGTCTTAAGAATAATGGAAGCCACATTTCCCACGGTGAAGAAGGAGTACAAATAGGGAAAGGCAGAAGGGATTCACATGAACCTTGCGGTGTATATTTGAATTGGTGATAATTAGTTTAACATGAGGCTACACTGATATCACTGTAAGACTCAAGGAAAGGAACAACTTTAATGACTGAGGAACAGGAGAGCCTTTGTGTCTAGAACATAATGAGCAAAGGTAAGAGTGAAAAAAAAAATGAAGACTGGCACTTACCAGGATCTATGAAACCAGTCAAAAAATGAGATCCAGAATCGATTTTACAAAGTGTTATCAAGGATTCAAAAATTCAAGTTTCCCCTCACTAAAGAAATTTAAGATATTAACACAATCACCCTTACAAGCTTTAATGAGAGGAGAAATATATCCAAAAGAGAAATTGGCAAACCAAAGTACCAAACTGAAATCACTCAGCATTCTATCGAAATGGCCTCAACCAACCATCAGTGTCTTCAGTTCTAGAATCATGATCAAAGACCTGAATCCTAGAATCAAAGAGGTAAAATGTTCACTATTCCTACGAGAAAGTCAATATGCTTTTCGGTAATCTGTCCTTGTGGTTGCCACTTATGTGAAGTTGTATAGAGATGGAAGTTTCCATCAGTAATCTGAGTGGTAAATACCTCTGTCATGATTGTCCAACTATACTAATATTCTTCCTTTAGTACTTCAAAACTATACTAATAACTACTGAGAATAAATACTCCTGCTAAAACCATTGTGAAACACTAAAATACTAAACTAAAATTTGCATTTTTATTTATAATTTGTAGCTCGATGAGTCAAGAGGAATCTTGTCCAATTTGCAAATGAACATGCAAACTGAAAGGAGGCACCTCCTTAACAGCTGCTATAAAAACTCTACACCCCTCCTGGCCCATGCTTTTGTCCTCAAGCTGCAAATCCCTTAACTGGGTGACTGAAGCACAAATGATCAAAATCGACTGGGGAAGCTGTTTTTGTCCAATTAAAGAAAATTTACCTTTGGCTGATATCATGATAGTTCTATTTTGGAAAAGTGTTACTGCCGTGATTGAAAATATGCTAGGAGAGAGATGATTACCCACTGTATCAGTGAGGGTCTTGGCAGAAAACAGATGGCATCCTCCAACTGGGTAATCTGAGACAAGTTTAATAAAAAGAATCTTTACAAAGGTGTAGGCAGAGTTTAGACAAATCGACAGTGCAGAACCCCCAGAATAGCAACAGAATAAAGACCAAGAAAGGCAAAGAATGATTTAGAATCCGGAGAGAGTAGGTATGTAGAGAGGTCTGCTTGACAGAAGCAGGGACACAGCCAACCCACAGCCCAGCAGGGAGAGAGCCAAAGAAATAAATTCCCCAGTCTCACCCTCCTCCTGCCTTCTGGTCTCCCCATTGCCAAACCAATCCTAATCTGGATAGCTTACTAAAGCTGACCACAGCGTAAGGTCATCCCTCCATGGCAAAGAGCAGACAATATCCAGTACATCTCCCTTTTCAAATATCAGAATGCTATAGAAAAGTGGTCCATTAGATGCTGGGTCTTACTCCTTCATAAAAACAGGACTGAGTTGTGAGTCATCTGTGGAAAGCACGGCAATCGCCTCAAGAACACGTTTTCTTTTTTGATCCATTTTCTTAGTAGTATTGGGAGGTCATTTTACGGGTTTTGGCTGTCCGGCATTCACCTGCCCTCCACGTGGGTCAGCATTCAGGCTTTTCTTTAAATATCCACCCTTTGCCCCTACAGCCCATTTGCCTGACAATAGCTGGTACCACTCCAGACTTGAGGATGAGGCGTGGCACAGGCCTACGTGATTCATGTAGAGGAATCACATTACTCCACTACAGCTCTCTATCAGGGATAGGCATGACCTAAAATGATACAAACTGAATCATGTTGATCAATTGGGGAAGAACATACTCCTTTCTCCTAAATGTATGAGTAGGTGTGTAACCTTAGAGCCACAAGAGGAGAAGCTTGGTGAAAATGGAAACAACACCAAAAAAGAGAGAAAAACATTATATCTTGTTCTCATCAGAACAAGCCTCATCCTGCTACTGTTCTTTTCTGTAACATAAGGCAATAATGCCTCATGTTTTCTGTTGTTTATAACAGAGACGTGTCTCATCAGTACAGGCAATTGACTCTATCAAGGTTCCTGGGCACTTCACTTGGAAATAACTTTCTAGGTAGTCTTACTTAATGTTCTTGAAAATGCCTGCTCAGAGCACATGGTTAATAAACTTTGTGCAGCATACTAAGAAGCTATGATGCTTCTATGTTGACAACCAAAGCTATTTTAATTAGAAGTGTTTAGATTTGACAATAATAATTTAATGGATTATAAAAATGCTCCTCTCTCTACATTCTGAATATATTTCCTGAAGACTGACTATGTGCTAGATATTGGGAACTTAAGAATGACTGAAACACTGTGTCATCATAGTTCAGTTGAATTTAGCAGACACATATCAAGAAGCTCATCTTATACAAAGTGATACAATAGTATAATAATTAAAATATACACAAGATGTCAAGAGAACTCAAAATAAGGAGCTATTGATTCTACTGTGATACCAGAAGTCTGATAAGCTTTACAGCCTTTGAAGCAGGACCTTATAATACACAGGGGATTTCCACCAGGAAGACAAAGATCTGGACAACACAGACTGAAGAGGCAGCAGAAAGAAAGGCACATTCACATGTAAATGTTTAGTGTGGTTTCAGATAGAGTAGTAGGGTGCAAAGCTTGGCTCCAACCTGGTTCTTTGTCCTTTGCTAGTTAAGGAGTCTTGGACGAGTTACTTCCTGTGATACCACTTTCCTAATACAAGACCAATAAATAATTCCTTGTTGATATTGAAGTGGAATTACATGAAAAAATTCCATCACTCAAAAAATAATAGGAGAGATAACTGATGAACCTGGAAAGGCAGACTGGTGCCAGACTGTGAAAAACCTTGTAAGCTCTATCAAATAATTGGATTTCTATAATAGAGCTAATATAGACCAAACATTAAAGATTTTACCTAGACACAAACAAGGTTGTATTTTAGAAGAGTAGTAGGACTCTTGCACTGGTGTGAGAAGAGATTAAAGGCAAAGAAAGTAGGATGTGACAACAGTCCTTACAAGAGTTGATAAAGGCATGAATGCCTTAACTAGGTCAGTAACAGGAGGGATGGAGGAAAAGTGACACAAATTCACAAAGGATCAAGGATGATTGCAAAGTGTCTGGTGGATGCCTGTAAAAATAAACATTTTAAAAAGGAGAAATAGGTTTGGGAGAGAAAAGAAAAAGCTCAAGTTTGGGACCTGCTAAATGTGAGCAGTCTATAGGCTACACAAATGGAAAATCATAGAGGTTATTGAAACCCTCTCTTGAACTCAGATTCCAGGCAGGAGGTAGATAAATGAAAATCAAGTACAAATATATTCCAGCTAAAGAAAGGCACACGATGGGCCTGACCAAAAACAAGGCTAAAACCGTGAAAAATACTAAAGCAAAAAGGAGGAAGAACCAGCCAACGTTACTTTGCAGTAACCACTAATGTGGTAGAGGTTGAGAAAGAACTGAGTAGAGATCGCAAAAGCAAGGGGAAGAGAGCTTCCAGGAGCAGTCAGCAGAAATAAAGGGTACACAGAGGTAGCACTTAATAACAATTCAGAAGACATCACTGCACTTGGCAAACAGGAATTATTTCCAACCCTATAAATAGAAGTTTCAGAGAAGGGATAGAAGCAGAACCAGGCAACAATAGCTGAGGGCAAAGAGAAAGGTGGGGAAAGGGACGTGGAACCAGTTTGAAGGCCCCCTGTTTCAGGGAGCTGGTTGGTAACTCTCCCTGGTTTTTCCCACTCTCAGAATCTCCGACCTCAGAGTCAGACTCTGCTGTAACTAAACAGTGCATGTAATGAGGCTATCTTGCTGGCTGGCAGTCTTCAAAATGGATATTTTATAATCAGAATGGGTTGTTTTTGAAAAACCAGGCAGTTTCAAATAGCATTCTGTTCAACTTCCCAAGAATTTTCCTCTAGTCCCTCTGTAAGAACTTTCCTCTGAGTAAGTAGCAATGATTTAAGAGTTACATTTACGGTTCCTGAAAGCTGACAGTAAAACACTGATAAGGTCTTATTCATTTTGGGGTCATCATCAGGAAGTAGTGAGTAGTGAAGATTAATTTGATGTTCAATCAATATAGAAGCTGTCCAGATACATATTAACACCATCTTTCATATTTACGGCACTAGGAAAGAAAGGTCAAAGCTTATTTCCAACGTTATTTTATTAGCCTTCAAATTCACTTTGAATATAAGAAAGAGATAAATATTTGGTCCATTGCATAAATGGAAAAAGAGAGGTTTGAGATCCAAAAAGAGCTCCATGCCCAAAATTCATAACAGTGATTCCTGGGTAAGACTCACCAACACTTTAGAACAGTGTCCAACAAAGTATGGTCCTTGTACCACCTGGGGCCCTCTTCAGACCTTCTGATCTGTTCCCATGAAAGTAGACCATGAACTCTGAATTTTTAAAAAATGCCACAGCAGATTCTGATGCATCTTGACATTTCAAAAATATTCAAAAATCTCCAATGACTCAACAAGGACAATATTTGTTGAGTATCTACTAGACACCACTTGTTTGTTATTCACTCTGAAAAATGCCAAAGACCATAACATTTCGCCTGCCCTGAAGGAGTTTCGCTAGACTTATGTACTACTGTGTTCCCTGTTCACAAGCCCTAGAGTTGGGGCAGCACTAGTTTTATCACAGCCCTGACAACTAGAACAGGGATGCCACACTGGACATTGACCCCCGGTTCTCTGCCTACTCCTCTCTCATTCTATCACTAATTTTAAGTAAGATACAAAAACTGTAGGCTATGAGGGATGAACGTTAGCAGTGATCAGTTAGGATTCCGTTTGGGGGCCATATGCAAAGACAGACTGCCTAAGTGTCTATTCAAGAAAAAGAGAAGCCTGGAGGAGTCTCAGAGAGAAGCAGAGACAAATGGGCCTTGAGAGCCGAAGAGATCTTAGTTCCAGAAAACCATCCAGTTTCCCTAAAGCCATGCTACTCCAGCTTCCATGCTATTCCCTGTATGTCTACATAAAAACTTTTTACTCAAGCTAGTATGAGTAAGTTTCTACTCCTAGAGATTATAGGCTTTCCCTAGAGCATATAATTCATCATTGAGTAAATCCAGGCAATTCAATTTCATTCTTCTCCCACTGCAGTGAAGAGAGTCACTCTCCAAGCAGTTGTGCATGCCAGGAAACTTGAGGTCATCTCTTTCTCTCATCTATCATATCTCTTTTGTCAAAATTGCTGATTTCACCTCCACTATCACTAATCCCATTTGTTTCTTTCCCTCTACAACTGCTGTCCTGGTCCAAGCTATCAACACTGCCTACTCAGCCACATTCTAAGTGGTCTACCCATAATCCATTCTGTCCCATCCAGATGGAACTGAGCAAAAGGACAACCTGATCATGTCCCTACTGCCCCACTGCCATGCTTACCACCATCTAATGGCTTCCCATTTGCACTTGATATCAAGTGATATGCCAAAATCTTTAGCATAGCCTACAAGTCCCAGAGTGGTCTCACCTAACCTCATCTCATCTTGCAAATTATCTTCCTACGGAAGGAACAGGAATTCTATATTTGAGCCTCACTGGCCTTCTTTCAGTCATGAGCACTTACCATGATCCCTTTCACCACAGTTTTTCTCCCAGCCCACACAACTCTCTGAACTTGCCTAATTAAGTCCCAACCATCTTCTGGACCTCATCTCAGGCATCATTCCCCCAACAAAGCCTTTTCTGATCTCCCTGACAAGGTCAAATCCCCCTAGTATGCAGTCTCCTAATACCGTATGACTCACCTTTATAATAGTGACCATAGTTGCAACTTGAAATTTGTGTGACTATTTGGCAATCTAATAATTACCAACCGCACTTGAAGCCCTGTGTTTGGGATATTCACATTTTATACCCAGTACTTCACACTGTGCCTGAAACACAGTAAGGTCTCTGAAATACTTACTGAATAAAGGCTGAAAACCTGAAAAAAGCAAGGGATAAATCAGAAACAGTGCATGAGAATTCATATTTTTAAATGGCAAATACAGGTTTGCCCAAGCTGGGGACCAGATGGGGAAAGAAGAAGTTGGAGTTCAGGCATGATTATGAAAAACACTGATTTAAGGCAGGTTGAGACAACAGAACATTTGGCTATCTGGGGCTTGGTTAGATAGTAGGCCAAAATCATTAGTTAATTGAAGTTGAAATAGGAGTACAAGAACTATGGATCAGGAGCCAAAACAGAAATTAGGAAAACTTCCATCTGAGAGAAACACTCCAGACGAGGATATAAATAATTGAGTAACCACAAAGTTGATGAACTGGTTTGTCCAAGGGCCAGGAAGCATCAGAAAGAGATGGTACTATGAAACAAGATGAGAAACTGTAGAAAGGACTAGTAGTGTCAACTAAGTAATGAATGACAGGTGGGTGTCAACTTAGTAATGAATGACGGCCATACAATGTTCTTAATTTATACTTAGTATTTGCCAGGTAGCCTTATAAATGCTTTGACACATTACTTCATTTTAATTCTCAAAATAATCCAATGAGGTAAGCAAACTTATTATACCAATTTTATAAATGAGTAACCTAACCCTTGGTAACGTGCCCAAAGTCAACAATTAGTAAGTGGCAGCACCAGAGTCTGAACCCAGAGAAACTGAGTCTATACCTTTAAACACAATAGTGTACTATTTCTTTATGAGATGAGGACCAAAACGGTAATGAGTTGGCCTCTTCTCGTCTTAGCCACAACAAGGACCATAAAAAGGATAAATTAGCAAGGATCAAAATAAGATGAGGAAAGTACCTTATCAAAAGGTATCAGATGTCCCCAAACAGATTTTTTTAAATGACATTATTTAATGTCACATGGCTTAAGGAGCGGCAAGCCATAGTGGTTAACAATATGGTATTTGCCATCAGATGAATATACTTTCAAATACTGGCTCTGTCACAACTGAACTGTGTGGCTCTTATGTGAACTCTCTGACCCTTACTTTCTACTCTTAATGGGAATATTAACACTTAGCTCATACAGTCATTTGAAGGTTAAAAAAGGTAATGCATTTGAAAGTCCTGAGTATAGAACGAATGTATGCACTCAATAATTAATCAGAGAAGCTATTTTACAGATATAATACCTCATACTGAAGAAGGGCGAATACAGAACTTTGTCGTCGCTCTTGTTATCAAACCTAGGGACCACATGGTCCATTACCACTGACTTGACAGATACACCTAGGTACTTGGAGAGCCTTCTAAGTTTCATATCCCCTGTGGGAAGACTGAAAATCCCCCAGTGAAGGGTGTTGAATGCAATTGGTAGCTATAGGTATGTTTTGCTCTAAGATATGCTGACAGCTAAAGTGAACTCAACTTCTATGCCACTCAGAATCCTCCCAGCAGCTTTAGAGCGGGCTTTACAATTATCCCTAAAAGTCAAAAGTTTTAACACTTCCACATTCAAGACATGACTTGGAGCATACCCATAAGGATTGCTCTTCTACATAGCAGAAAATCTGGCTCTCTGAGACTACTGTGCCCATCTTTAAAAGAGAGAGAGAGAAGAAAAGAAAAACATTTTTATTATTTTGAGGCATATTCACAAATAACACTGAAGATCTTGCCTCAAAAGAGGGAGCTAATGAAGATGTTAAATATATGCATTTTTAAACACTCTATATGGTAATGTGACACATTTTTAGATTACAATTTGGTAAAGTCATGACAAAAATTAATGTACTTTCTTTATGATACAGCAAATGAACTTCTAAGAATCACTTCCCAAAAATGTTTACACAAACATGGAAAGACATGGGTTAAAAGATATTCTGGGGAAAAAAAAAATTCTGGGAAATATTGTAATGAATACCCAACAATTAGAGAAATCGTTTTCCAAATTTGAGTACCTCCATGAAATAAAATGTCATAGGCCTAATTTTTTAAAATGAGAAAGATACAGGTCTACTGACCTGAACATATGCTATAACAGTACATTTTAAAAGTTGCAAAATATCAAAAACACATGATATAGTCTCTTTTGTCTACAATGGGTCATGTGTGTGCATATATATGGGTACATGTAGTATTAATATTTATATATGCATCTGATCTGCAAAAACATTCATTTTAAGATGGTTACTTCTTGAACAAGGGCAGAGGCATATGGCGTAAGGTAATAGGGTAGGGCGACAAGCAGCTTTTACTTACCATTGGATCATTTTTGCTACTGTCTGAATTTGTAACAAACAGTTAAAACTTGGATTATTAACAGAATTATTTTTCCTAGAAACAATAAATAAGCAAGAAAACCCACAGCAATGCATTTTAAAAGCTTTCCATTCGCAGCCTGGCTCATTTTATGGCTTCTGACCTGCTTTTCCTTCTCCCCTACATTTTTAGGCCAACTCCTTCTGCTCTAGCATTGGTGCCCAGTGTGAACACCTCTTGTCTTTCCAAACACATCCCGCCTTCTCCCATTTTTGCTTATTTCTTCTCTTTTTCGCAGCTCTCCATCACCAACCCCCCAAGAAACAGGCCATCAGTTCAAGACACCTCTCAGAGGAAAAAGGGGGGAAAATAGCTAATATTTTTTCATTGGCACAATAAAGTGAAAAACCTCTTTACCGAGCAGGAAGAGAAAAAATGCTGAAGACACTGATACCATAATAAGTCTTGTCCCACTGCACCTGTTTCTTTCTCTCACCTTCTCCCTCACCTCAAGTTTAAGTCCCAGAAAAAACAAACTGCAGCTTCATTATCACATCCCTAGAATCTACCAGACACCCAATAGTTCATATGGAATAATGCTGGCTGAATAAATGCCTGAATGAGTCATACCCCTCAAGTGGCTTATATCCTGTTAAGGAGGCATGTAATTTCAGTAGTTCCCTTCTCTTATTATATGTGCTTCTGATCACTATTACCTGAGAGGCAGTAGCAGCTTTAAACAACCAGCCACCAATAACTACAGATTTGCTTCTGCAAAGCCCTGCATGCTAATACAGGCTGTCAGCCAGGGAACCCAGCAGAGCTGTGCTTAGCAACCAGTCCCTTTGCTATCTATTTTAGTTAGTTATGTCAAAAGTTATTCTAACTTCATTCAATCAATGGCTTCATGTTGTGAAAGAAAGACACCACAAAAAGATGAGAAAACAGAATCAAAGATATGTATGTTCAACACCTCTAAAGGCTGTTCCAAAATGCCTTTATTCTTTCCCAGCGAAGCAGGAGCTGCACTGCACTCTTGTTTACAACCCATTTGGGAGGGATCTGTTACGCAGAAGGAAGGTGTCTTTGACCTTCATCTCCCTGGAAGGAGAAATACAGAGCAGCTGTCTGTTTACCATTCTGATCTCATTTCCATGACGTTGAACCACTCGTTTGGGAAACATGAAAAATAGAATTGATTTACTTTTTTTTTTTGGTAAGATGTTTTTGAAGACGCTAGACCCTTGGTGAGCTAAAGGAGGATAGAAAGTATATGACCACAAGTGTCCCTTAGGTGGAAATGGAAAGATGCTCAGACTTCAAATTAGGAATAAATTATGGTATAAAATTTGTGTATTTTTGTCTTTCCGTGTTTTTTTTTACTTCCACATTTTAGCTCATCATTTCCAGTGAGAAGCCTCTGAATGCAAAGAGATGTAAACTGCCCCACACAAAGGCTAAGAGTGAGACCTGGACCAAGAACCCACGTTCTCTTTTCCTGGTGCATTCCTTCCTGGTCCGGCAGGACCAGTGCAAACATGATGGAGCCAGACCACAGGGCATTCCCAAACACAGCCCCCAGAAGGGAACTCTGTTCTTTCACCTATTCTCTAGGACCCCAATGAAAATGGAGAGAAATCCTGCTGTTCCCATTCAACCAATTGCTTATGCTGGCAGTCAATCTTGATTTTAAATTAGCATTGCCCGGTGTCAGTTTGGACTAGAAGGCGCCACAGAAATCACTGAGTCTATGCCCCTCATTTACAGAGGAAGCAAAATCATGCCTGAAGAATGGACGAGAGTTACCTAAGGGCACAGCTGGTGACAGAGCAGAAAGAAAAACTGTAACGGATTCCTAGCTCAGTATTCTTTGCACTATAGGACATGGCCTCTTACTCTCGCCTTGAATTGAAACAGCAATCAACATAATGAGTTATCAATTCAATACATTTCTATTAATGCCTCCTTTGGCCCCAGAAATGGGGTAGGCTTCTGAGAGAAACACACACAAAAAGGATAGGTCTCTGCCATTGCCCTCAAGGCACTAACTCCAGAGACAGAAGTCCTGCATTTCTGAGGGCTGAATGAGGAGTGACTGTTAATTAGGATAGGTTTTCTTTTTACGTTAATGAACATGTTCTGGAATTAGACAATGCTAATAGTTGTATAACTTCGCAAATATATTAAAAACAGATGAACTGTATACTTTGAAAGGGCAAATGTTATGACATAAGAATTATAGCTCATTTTAAAAAGTCATGCGTTTACTACTGGGTATTTACCCCAAAGATACTGATGTAGTGAAAAGAAGGGCCATCTGTACCCCAATGTTCATAGCAGCTATGGCCACAGTTGCCAATCTATAGAAAGAACCAAGATGCTCTTTAACAGACGAATGGATAAAGAAGATATGGTCCATATCTGCAATGGAGTATTATGCCTCCATCAGAAAGGATGAATACCCAACTTTTGTAGCAACATGGACGGGACTGGAAGAGATTATGCTGAGTGAAATAAGTCAAGCAGAGAGAGTCAATTATCATATGGTTTCGCTTATTTGTGGAGCATAACAAATAGCATGGAAGACATTGGGAGATGGACAGGAGAAGTGGGTTGGGGGAAATTGGAGGGGGAGTCGAACCATGGAGACTGTGGACTCTGAGAATCAAACTGAGGGTTTTGGAGGAGAGGGGAGTGGGGGGTTGGGTGAGCCTGGTGGTAGGTATATGGAGGGCATGTATTGCATGGACCACTGGGTGTGGTGCATAAACAATGAATTCTGGAACACTGAAAAGACATTTAAAAGATAAGAAATAAAAAATAAATAAAAATTAAAAAGAAGGGGTGCCTGGGTGGCTCAGTGGATTAAGGCCTCTGCCTTCAGCTCAGGTCACGATCCCAGGGTCCTGGGATCGAGCCCCGCATCGGTCTCTCTGCTCAGCAGGGAGCCTGCTTCCTTCTCTCTCTCTGCCTGCTGCTCTGCCTACTTGTGATCTCTGTCTGTCAAATAAATAAATAAAATCTTAAAAAAAAAATTAAAAAGAAAAAAAAAGTCATGCACTTAAAGTAATTAAAATGGACCAGAATTTAATGGCAAAAGGTGTTTTCTACTAAAGGGAAATCAGAAAGGCAGATTAGAAGATGCCAATACTTCATGGAAAATCAAGAACTTAATGATATGGGGCATTGGAGTATATACGAATAACAAGATGCAAGGTAGCAATATAGACAGGAATTAAGGACATACTTTGAGGAGAAAGATAGGTTATGTTCAACAGCTGTCTCTTCATGTTCTCCATGGGAAAATGATAATACAGTGGGGTAAATGGTGATTTTTTAAAGCATTTTCCGTGTTCTGTTAAAACCAAGTAACTCCAGAATAATGCTGAACAATAAGCCAATAAGTAATTTTTCTAGCCAGTTAACAAACAATTCAATATGAATAACATAAATGAGGAAGCAAATTCTGGCTCTGCATATTTGCATAGTCAGCAAGTTGATGAGTACACTAAAGCAAACTCTTCCGAAATTTCTATGAATCATGAAAAAGAATTATAGCACGTAGTCTAGGTGCATGCTGAGTTTGGAGAACTAAGAGCACATACTGAAAAAGCGAACTGGAAACTACACAATTCACAGAATATAAGCATGCAATTCTGGTATTTAAGGCCAAAGTAGAGGTTTCTTGTGGAAACAATGGCAAATTTCAACTAGAATGAGTGTGTAAAGTATTGATTCTCCACTGCAGGATTCATGGAATTGTTCAAGCCAAAAAAAGCACTCATGAATGTGTCTTGTTTGCTAACCCAAAAACTATTCCCTCTTCTTCTATTTTCACATGAATAATCATCCCTCCCCTGCTCTAGGTTCATAAGGGTTCCCCATGACTACAGAGGTGGGCACATGATCCAGGCTTCAACCAAGATCTTATTTCCCACATCTTAGCCACAGTTCAGCCACAGACTCGCCCCAAGTCAGGATGCCATCACAACATTTTGACAACACAGTTTAGGAGAAAAATATCCCCTGGCATAAGGACTTTTAGGTCTACAAATGACATTAGCCTGGAGCTACTGGGCATTATCCATAGAAAGGACCTCCTAGAGAGTAAATCCAGTATGGAGACAAGAGATGGAGAATCAGATTCCTGGTAATTTCATCTAAACTCCTGGATCCAAGCATTTCTGGAGCTATTGCCCTTGGATTGTTCAGATAAATAAACAAATATATTCCATTCTGCTTAAATCATTTTGCACTGGGTTTCTATCATTTTCAAAAGTGATGAATACCGTATCCATTCCAACCTTATAATTTCCAGGTAAGGAACTGAGGTCCAGAGAGGAATACAAACTCTAGACTCAAATGAGTAGCAGAATCTAGACTCAAATGAGTAGCAGAATCTAGACTCAAATGCGGACACCTTGGATCTTGGTTTAAGGTATTTTCCCTATGCTGTCACTGAAGATGAAATCTGGAAACAATCAGATGTCCAAAGTTGAGATGTCACCTACAAGCCAAATCTGTTCAACAATATCATTGATTTTTTTCCATATTTCCTCTCAGAGCAGCAAAAAGCAACAATCACCTGCAAACCTCCAATGCCTATCCATTTTATTAGAATGAAATGCAACCTCCTTTCTATAGTCTTCACATACCTAATCACACCCTCAACTGTCTCACAATCTCATGCCACAGAATTCCCCCCTCCTGTCACTGTGCTATAGCCACCCTGGCTTTCTTTCAGGCCACAGGATGTCCCTCACTCTTATCTGACCACAGCCTTTGCATGTATTTTTTCCCCCTGGCTAAGGTGCTTGTACTGCGGTCTTAGCATAGCTCTCTCCTCCTCGCCTCAGCTTTGATGTCACTCCTTCAGGCAGAACTTCCTTCAGAACAGATCCCTCTACCTCTAACTCTTCCACTCAGAACTCTTTAAATAAATTTTAGCTGTATTCTGTTATCACTTGATTCACTTGGCTATGTGTCTATTGTCTTGCTCCCTCCTGGACTTCACGTGAGCGGAAATGTAGCCATACAGACCACTGTTAAAACCCAATGCCTGGCACTTAGAATGCATTGAATAAATATTCAAATTGAAGGAGGAAATAGATAAAAGAAGTTCCTCTTTCCTAAACCAAACTCACCACTTCTTTCCCAAAAGGTCTTCATCTTTTTTATCCCCAACACCTGAAAGCTTCGCGATGCTCCCGTTACCTTTCAGAAAATCATTACAAGAGCATTTTTGCCATTAAGACGGCACTGATTTCCGAAAGCCATTTTCTAAACCCAAATTGGTTGCCAGCTCAGCTTTACCCAAAACTGTGCCTACCAAAGGAAGGCAGGTGGCTCAGCGCTCATTTTCCAGTGGCAATAAGGCTGAAGTGATTGAATTGCCCCTCCAGGTGATTTGCCCGGTTACTGTTTTGACATGGAATCATTATATTAATCCTGACATTGGCACTGCTTGCTGCATCAGACCAAGCGTCTTTGCTGCCAGCTTGAATAGCTAAACACTAGATTTTACCCCAATTCAATTGTAAATCTCAAAAGCTAAGCCTTCAGAAAAGGTCTGTTTAACCTCTCATGTATTGCAGACAATTGCTAAATCAGTATTTCAGACAACTCTAAGCCAAGAAGTTTGGTCACTTATAGTCAGCTGGCAGATACATCAGTTCTTTAGCTCACACAGACCTTGTTAGGACCTTTTTGGTTGTAAGAGACAAAAATAAATGGTTCAAGCAGAAATAGAAATTTACTGGGTCACTTAACTAAAAAAATCCAGGCGTCTCTCTGTGCCTGGACTCAGGATTTCAGATGATGTCATCCCCAGCTCAGCATTCACATGCTTCACATGCGGGCTCCTTATGGCAGCAAGATGGCTGACAGCCGTTCCGGAGCTATATGCTAATGGGTCTTAGTCTGAGCACAAGTTTCTCCAGGCTCTTACTAGGTCACTTGTTAACCTCTGGAATAATTAACGTGTTTAGGGGAAGATAATGCTCTAAAGACAAGGCATAATCGTGTGGCCACCCTGGAACTTTAAAATGTTATCAACTCTATTTGAAGACTAGGCCAAAGAGTAGGAAACAGGTTATTCCTCTGGAGGAATTAGTATGCTGTTAAGAGAAGAAAGGTCAAATGAAGCCAGACAACAAAACCAACAGACTTCTGCTATACAGCTCAAGACACCAAAGCCTCCCAATATTCTGACAATGGTGACAACTACTGCAAAGTAACTGCAGAGTCCCCAAAAAGCTGGGGCCAAAAACAAAATAAGAGACTATGGGATACAGAGGATGTTGTCAGTGATATATTCTTAATACTTTACACACTACAAATGCTTCCATGTATGTCTTTCCTGTCAGACAAGCCACATACCCACTCTTCCAACTCCATCGGAAGGAACAGATGATCAAGGCCTTGGACTGAGGCACAAGGGGCATGACCCCAACATCAGCCCTTTGCTACTCCATTGATGTACTCCTCTGAGAAACAAGGAAGACAGCGCAAAAGGAAAAGAGAAAAAAGTAGAAAAGGTATAGAGGGGAAGGAGAGGAGGAAGTTAAAAAAAGGAGAATCATCTTTAAAAAGTTTTAAAAAGTTAAAAAAGAGTTTTAAATTTATTTTATCCTTGTTTTCTAATTTCCGATTATAAATATGTATTATTTACATCAGATGTGGGCTTAATTATAGAATTTCTTTCATGTTGTCTTATTCTATGGCCAGAATATAAATATCATGTTTATAGGAGATTAGGGTTTTCACTGTAATAATAATAAAATCTGTTTCCTTAATCAAAATTCAGAGCCATTTGGAAGATAATCACAGGAGTCAAGATAACTAAATTAAATTTAGTTTAAACTAAACTAATTAAAATATTAGCATTATGACCAATAAACACAATAGTGAAGAAATTGCTAAGTTTGGAAGACAATTAGGTTCAGCGATACTTCAACATCTCACGTAAGGCAAACTTGTTGACTCGTAGCTACTGGTAATTCTGGACAACACTGGGCCTTCCCTCCAGAGGTCTGCTCCTGTAATACTTAGGGCAGAAAGGAGCAGCACAAAATGATAACTTCCAGCCGACAAAGTTCTTCCCAAAGACAAAGAAGAAAAGGTTGAGCTGCACATGTTTAGCTGCATCTCCCAAACTCACCAACCAAACTACCCAAGCCTGTGGGAATGAGTGAGCAATGGAGTAAGGAAGAGGCCAGTTACAGTCCAGTGGAGATTCCTCCACATGGACCAAAATCAGAAGGCTCTCCCCCCAAAACTCCCCCAAGCCCATACCCCAGCAGACAGGATGACCTGTTGCAAGCTAGTCATTGTGCATCAACTATTAACCCTATCAGTTAAATTAAAGGGAAAGGATATTATTCAGCTATTTGTGTCTATCCTCAAAGTCAATAATGAAGTCAATAATGAGAAGCCTTTTCTCTAAAGCAACCAACCAATTAGACCAGCAAACATGACAAATCAACTTGTTCCAGGAAGAACGTGTGAGGCCTGCATTATGCTAATGATTTTACCATCTGTAAGATTAAGATGATAACATGAAAATGCGCATGACACTGGCTTCTTTTCTTCTTTAGAACTGTCCCTCCTGTCTGCTGTTGTCTTGGGGGAAAGATGGTGTTTGCTATCGCACTTTTCAAGCCTCCTTCTTCTCCCAGGCTTGCTCATAAATAATGATGAAGCTTCAGTACTTGGACTTTTGTTGCAGCCAGCTGCTTTTATTTATGAACAATGTGGGCAGCCAATCAGTGTCTGCATGTTAGCACACTATTACTCTCAAACAGGAGGCATCAGGTCACTGGGAAGCCTGGCACAGGCTGTTGGTTGCACACTGCGCCTGCCAGCCCACTACCATCTCGGAGCGGAGATTTATTCAGCCCACCGGAACTGGCACATATTTTATTGCTGCTATCATAAAGAAACACGGCAGTCCGCTCCTTCTGGTCTCTTGTTCTCTGAAACTTTTCCCCATTTGCATGCTTCCTTCATGAAGCTTCAAAGAAACACTGTCAAGATTTTACAAAGGTTATCGATTACATTATCACCT